>NC_142813.1:20893668-20970192 GCF_049724085.1 Artemia sp. Qi Xiang Cuo | reverse complement strand
GTTAAGATTCCACAGATAGTTATTCCACAGATAGCTTGGCACTGGAACATCGTAGAGAGTTGTTCAATGGCTCATTTTAAAGTAAATTAATGGGGTTAAATCCGGGTTGCAGCGGTAGCTAGCAACCTAGTAAGAGACGATCACGTCCAATGTTAAGAAATATAAAAGCCCATAGTTCCTAACAAAGGAGTCAGATCAAAACAAAAAGTACACCATTAGAACCGCCTTGTCTGAAACCCCTGTATAGGAAACTTTCTGTCCCTTGGCTTGAACAGCAAGGGAAATATATTGTCTTGAAAATCAAGAAAATTGACTTGAACCACGTTATTCTCCACAAACGGGATATTTTTTTCTTTTTTTCTTTTTTTCTTTTTTTGTATCCAGAGATAGCTTGGCACTGGAACATCGTAGAGGGTTGTTCAATAGCTCATTTTAAAGGAAATTAATTGGGTTAAAAATCTATAGTAACTAAAATTAATTATTTCTAAAAGAGAATAAATTTTTCCACCAAAAACTGCATTTTTGATGTCTTTTCACACTGTAGTCTTTCAAACATAATCGTATACCAGCGGTAAGATTTGAACCCACGCCTCCGAAGAGACTGGTGGGTAACACGAGTGCCTTGGACCACTCCAAAAACTGCATTTTTATGTCTTTTCACACTGCAGTCTTTCAAACATTATAATAAAGAACGACCTCTTGCCTATACTAAATTTTATGCGCAACTTAATTATAGTATATTATAATAAAGAACGAATATTTTACCGATTATCTACTAATAACCATATATGACGTAATAAGTGACATGACGTAATATCTAATTTTACATGAAAGAACGAACCTTAACCCATAGTAGCAGAAATAAGAATTTCTAGGTTGCAGCGGTAGCTAGCAACCTATTACATAATCCGGGTTGAAGTGGTAGCTAGCAACCTAGTAAGAAACGCCAAATTAAAAGACGATCATTAGAAGAACAAACAATTGCATATATTAGACTCAGTTAGCTTCCTGATTTTTTGAGGCTCGTCTCTTACTATTCCAAAAAAGAAAAAGCCGTAGGGGTTTTCCTTTTTGTAATCCTGGTTGCAGCGGTAGTTTATAATAAAGATCGAACTCTTCCCTATACTAACTTGCATACGCAATTATAATAAAGATCGAACTCTTCCCTATACTAACTTGCATACGCAACTTCACTATAGTTAATATAGTTTTATAATAAAAATCGAACTCTTCCCTATACTAACTTGCATACGCAACTTCACTATAATTAAGATTGAAGTGTTTATATTATACATCATTATAAATTATAAAAGGTTCAAATGTTCAAAGATTATAGAGTTAAAAATTTTCCCACACCGGGAATCGAACCCGAGCCTGTTAAGTGAAAGTTAACTATCCTAGCCGCTAGACCATATGGAACCATAAAGAAGTATGATTTAAGATATAATAAAGAACGACCTCATGCCTATACTAAATTTTATACGCCACTGAATTATAGTATAGGTTAGTAATTCCAAAGATAGCTTGGCACTGAAACATCGTAGAGAGTTGTTCAATGGCTCATTTTAAAGGAAATTAATGGGGTTAAAAATATTATATTAAAAGACGATCATTAGAAGAACAAACCATTGCATACATTGGACTTAGTTAGCTCCCTTATTCTTTGAGAGTCGTCTCTTACTACTCCAAAGAAGAAAAAGCCGTAGGCTTTTTCCTGTTTGTAATAAGGGTTTACATAATCTGGGTTGTCAATCCGGGTTGCATTACAGTTCATCCGGGTTGCAGCGGTAGCTAGCAACCTAGTAAGAGACGATCACGTCTAATGTTAAGAAATATAAAAACCCAACAGAGGAGTCAGATCAAAACAAATACTATTTAAAGTCAAGACATTTTCATTAAAATCTGGGTTGCAGCGGTAGCTAGCAACCTAGTAAGAGATACAGTAAAAAACAACCTCTTGCCTATACTAAATTTTTATAGGCGACTTATGTATAGTAAGTCTAGTACAGTTATATTTAAGGCCAATATATTAAAATTTTCCATTAAAAGACGATCATTGGAATTTATAATAAAGATCGAACTCTTCCCTATAATAACTTGCATACCCAACTTCACTATAGTTAAGATTACAGTATTTATATTATACATCATTATAAATTATAAAAGGTTCAAATGTTCGAAGATTATAGAGTTAAAAATTTTCCCACATCGGGAATCGAACCCGAGCCTGTTAAGTGAAAGTTAACTATCCTAGCCACTAGACCATATGGAACCATAAAGAAGTATGATTTAAGAGCCATATGCATATTATTATTTCACCATACCAATTATAATAAGGCCAAAACCAAATCGTCGAATTGCAACCTTACTTTTGACACATTAGTTAAATCTTCATCAGGCTTAAAAAATGTTTTGCTAGTTTTACATGAAAGAACGAACCTTAGCCCATAGTAGAAGAAACAAGAATATCTAGGTTGCAGCGGTAGCTAGCAACCTATTACATAATCCGGGTTTTAATATAAGGACCCGTAAGACTACAAAGCTGAAACATTAATGGCTTTATCCAAGCAAGCTTCAAGTAAGTTAATTTATAATAAAGATCGAACTCTTCCCTATACTAACTTGCATACGCAATTATAATAAAGATCGAACTCTTCCCTATACTAACTTGCATACGCAACTTCACTATAGTTAATATAGTTTTATAATAAAAATCGAACTCTTCCCTATACTAACTTGCATACGCAACTTCACTATAATTAAGATTGAAGTGTTTATATTATACATCATTATAAATTATAAAAGGTTCAAATGTTCAAAGATTATAGAGTTAAAAATTTTCCCACACCGGGAATCGAACCCGAGCCTGTTAAGTGAAAGTTAACTATCCTAGCCGCTAGACCATATGGAACCATAAAGAAGTATGATTTAAGAGCCATATGCATATTATTATTTCACCATACCAATTATAATAAGGCCAAAACAAAATCGTCGACTTGCAACCTTACCTTTGACACATTAGTTAAATCTTCATCAGGCTTAAAAGATGTTTTGCTAGTTTTACATGAAAGAACGAACCTTAGCCCATAGTAGCAGAAATAAGAATATCTAGGTTGCAGCGGTCGCTAGCAACCTATTACATAATCCGGGTTTAAGAGGTAGCTAGCAACCTAGTAAGAAACGCCAAATTAAAAGATGATCATTAGAAGAACAAACCATTGCTTATATTGGACTTAGTTAGCTGCCTGATTCATTGAGGTTGGTCTCTTACTATTCCAAAGAAGAAAAAGCCGTAGGCTTTTTCCTGTTTGTAATATTATAATAAAGAACGAACTCTTGCCTATGCTAAATTTAATACGCCACTGAATTATAGTATAGATTAGTAATTCAACAGATAGCATGGCACTGGAACATCGTAGAGAGTTGTTTAATGGGTCATTTTAAAGTAAATTATTGGGTTTAAAAATCTTTTGTAATTATAAAACAATTTTTTTTAAATAGAATTATTTTTCTTACGAAATTACATTATTATAATAAAGAACCAACTTTTGCCTATACTAAATTGTTACAATAAGGAACGAACTTTAACCCATAGTAACTTAAGTATTAAATCAAACGGTTCGTTGTCATAGTAAATAGCTGTGTAATGGCTCATTTTAAAGGAAACTGCTGTATATAGAAACCTTTTGTAATTAACAAAATTAATTATTATTATAAAACAAATTATTACGATGTGGTAAAGAACTAACTCTAGGCGATAGCAACTAATTTAATTTTGAAAAGAAAGAATTACAGCAGAAACCTAAATGGTAGTATAAGTAAGCTACATTTAATAACAACCGTCCACCAGGATTTGAACTCGGATCACGTGGAAAAGTGGCAGCTACTACAACATTCTGCCTAAACGGGATATTTTTTTCTTTTTTTTCTTTTGTATCCAGAGATAGCTTGGCACTGGAACATCGTAGAGGGTTGTTCAATAGCTCATTTTAAAGGAAATCAATTGGGTTAAATCCGGGTTGCAGCGGTAGCTAGCAACCTAGTAAGAGACGATCACGTCCAATGTTAAGAAATATAAAAACCCATAGTTCTTAAAAAAAGAGTCAGATCAAAACAAAAAGTACACCATTAGAACCGCCTTGTCCGAAACCCCTGCATAGTAAAATTTCTGTCCCTTGGCTTGAACAGCAAGGGAAATATATTGGCTTGAAAATCAAGAAAAGTGGCAGCTACTACAACATTCTGCCTAAACGGGATATTTTTTTCTTTTTTTTTCTTTTTTCTCTTTTTGTATCCAGAGATAGCTTGGCACTGGAACATCGTGGAGGGTTGTTCAATAGCTCATTTTAAAGGAAATTAATTGGGTTAAAAATCTATAGTAACTAAAATAAATTATTTCTAAAAGAGAATAAATTTTTCCACCAAAAACTGCATTTTGATGTCTTTTCACACTGCAGTCTTTCAAACATAATCGTATACCAGCGGTAAGAATTGAACCCACGCCTCTGAAGAGACTGGTGGCTAACACCAGTGCCTTGGACCACTCGGCCAGGCTGCCTCTCATAAATAAATATATATGTGAATTTGGGTTGCAGCAGTAGCTGGCAACCTAGTAATAGACGATCAGTCCAATGCTAAGAAATATAAAAACCCAAAACTCCTAAAAATAGAGTCAGATCAAAACAAAAGTACATCATTAGAAATACCTTGTCTGAAACCCTACTAGATAAATAATGAACGTCATCATAGTTTTATATTAGAGTTATGACGTGAATAGAGTGACGTCATAATTAGTATATAAGGAAAGTCAAAACTGAAAATTCTTTCATTCTTGATTAGAATAATGGTTAGATCAAAGTCACAATTAAGAACGACACCTTGTTAACGTTAAACGACGCCCATGTTAACTGAAACATAACTAGGGACTATGTAATTTCCATCAGTATCATTACTGTAGAGATGGCTGAAACCTAGTTACAATAAACGACGATCATTGGAATAACAAAGAATTGCATACATTGGAATTTGCTAGCTACTTGATTATTTGAGACTCGTCTCTTACTATTTCAAAGAAGAAAAGGCCATGGGCTTTTTTCTGTGTTTAATCAGTTTACTATCATAGGCAGCGCGCTAGCACTGCCTGAGTAAATTACAGTAAAGAACAAACTTCAGCCCATAGTAACTAAAACAAGATTATAATTTTAGACTCAAACTAGTAATTTGTTTGCTTTGGTATAAAATACTGTCATCAGGGAGATTCAAACCCATGCCTCCGATGTGACGGGTGACTAACACCATTCCAGGTTGCAGCGGTAGCTAGCAACCTAGTAAGAGACGTTACATAAAAGACCGATAAGGCTCATCATAAATGGTGTTTATCAATTATTTTACAGTAAATCCGGGTTGCAGAGATAACTAGAAACCTAGTAAGAGACGATCACGTCCAATGTTAAGAAATAAAAAAAACCATAGCTCCTAAAAAAAATCAGATCAAAACAAAAAGTACACCATTAGAACCACCTTGTCCGAAACCCCTGTATAGGAAACCTTCTGTTATTTGGCTTGAACAGCAAGGGAAATATATTTGCTTGAAAATCAAGAAAATTAAATTTAACTACGTTATTCTCCACAAATGGCATATTTTTTTTCTTTCTTTTCCACAGATAGCTTGGCATTGGAACATCGTAGAGAGTTGTTCAATAGCCCATTTTTAAGGAAATTAATTGGGTTAAAAATCTTTAGTAACTAAAATAAATTATTTCTAAAAGACAATATATTTTTTCACCAAAAACTGCATTTTTGATGTCTTTTCATACTGCAGTCTCTTCAAAGATATTTGATTTTTGTTCATAAATCGTAATCGTATACCAGCGGTAAGATTTGAACCCACGCCTCCTAAGAGACTGGTGGCTAACACCAGCACATTGGACTACTCGGCCACGCTGCCTCATAATTATATATGTGAATCCGGGTTGCAGCAGTAGCTAGCAACCTAGTAAGAGACGATCAGTCCAATGCTAAGAAATATAAAAACCAGAAATCCTAAACATATAGTAAGATCAAAACAAAAGTACATCATTAGAACCACCTTGTCTAAAACCCTACTAGATAAATAATGAATGTCGTCATAGTTTTATTAGAGCTATGACATGAGAAGAAAAACATGACATTATGTTGTTTTTTCTGAAGACGTCATGAAATAATATCATAACGCCATGACGTCATGAAATAAAATCATTACGCCATGACGTCATAATTAATATTTAAGAACGACAAAGATGTAAATGGTCTCAATCATGAATTAAATAATGGTTAGATCAAAGCAAGCTACACACAAGTTAAAAAAACAGTTCTACACAGACAACAGAGATAGTATCTTGAAAAGAGACAAGCAAAGGTGTTCAACCGACCAGGCGTATTGAGAAGTAGAAATTGAGCAGGCTAGACAAAAGAGCCAGGAACGGTATGATAATAATGGGTAGATACTGGTTTACAGTAAAGAACGATCTCTCGCCCATAGTAACATATATATGGTGGTTCCAGGGATAGCTGCAAGCTATCCAGATTGCAGCAGTATTCGGATTTTTTTACAGTAAAGAACGATAAGAAATATAAAACCCATAACTCCTTAAAAAAAAAGAGTCAGATCAAAACAAAAAGTACACAATTAGAACCGCCTAGTCCGAAACCCCTGTATAGGAAACTTTCTGTCCCTTGGGTTGAACAGCAAGGGAAATATATTTGCCTGAAAATCAAGAAAAGTGGCAGCTACTACAGCATTCTGCCTAAACAGCATCTTTTTTTCTTTTTTTTCTTTTCAAAAGATAGCTTGGCACAGGATCATCGTAAAGAGTTGTTCAATGGCTCATTTTAAAGGAAATTATTGGGGTTAAAAACTTTTTGTAGTTAAAACAAATAATTTTTAAAATTAAATTAATTTTTCTATGAAAAACTGCATATTTCGTATTTGATATAGTAAACAACGACATCTAGCCCATGTTAACTGAAACATAAAAAGGGATCATGTAATTTGCATTGGTATCATGGCTGTAGAGATGGCTGAAACCTAGGAAAGAACATCCGGGTTGTAGCGGTAGCTAGCAACCTAGTAAGAGACGATGACGTCCAATGTTAAGAAATATAAAAACCCCTAACTCCTAAAAAAGAGTCAGATTTACAGTAAAGAACGATCTCTCGCCAATAGTATAATAAAGATCAAATAATGCTTAAGAGCGGGGTGTCTCCCTATATAGCTATTATCTTTTAATGTATTATTACAAACAGGAAAAAGCCTACGGCTTTTTCTTCTTTGGAATAGTAAGAGACGAACCTAAAAGAATCAGGCAGCTAAGTCCAATATAAGCAATGGTTTGTTCTTCTAATGATCATCTTTTAATTTGGCGTTTCTTACGAGGTTGCTAGCTACCACTGCAATCCGGACTATGTAATTAATAGGTTGCTAGCTACCGCTGCAACCTAGATATTCTTATTTCTGCTACTATGGGCTAAGGTTCGTTCTTTACTGTAAAATTATATTAAAGGACGATCATTAGAAAAGCACACCATTGCATATATTGGACTGAGTTAGTTTTTTATAATAAAGAACGAATATTTTACCGATTATCTACTAATAACCATATATGACGTAATAAGTGACATGACGCAATATCTAAAACCTATTGTGTACTAATAACCATATATGACTTAATGAGCGACGTGACGTAAAAATTGAAAAAATTAATTTTTATTTTATTTTCGTTTTTAGTTCAGAATCGCTAAAGTTATAAACTGCAAAAATGTTTATGGTGTCTGAATAATAGTTTTAATCTTTTAATTTAGACTAGATCCGGGTTGCAGCGGTAGCTAGCAATCTAGTAAAAGACGATCACGTCCAATGTTAAGAAATATAAAAACCCATAGTTCCTAACAAAGGAGTCAGATCAAAACAAAAAGTACACCATTAGAACCGCCTTGTCCGAAGCCCCTGTATAGGAAACTTTCCGTCCCTTGGCTTGAACAGCAATATAATAAAGAACGACCTCTTGCCTATACTAAATTTTATACACCACTTAATTATAGTATTGGTTAGTAATTCAACAGATAGCTTGGCACTGTAACATCGCAGAGAGTTGTTCAATGACTCATTTTAGAGGAAATTAATGGGGTTAAAAACCTTTTGTAATTAAAACAAATTATTTTTATTACATTAAGAAATTTTAATTATGTTTTACAATAAAGAACGACACCTTACCCATGTTAACTAAAACATAAATAGGGATTATATAATTTCCATCAGTATCATGGCTGTAGAGATGGCTGAAACCTAGTTACAATAAAAGACGATCATTGGAATAACAAACAATTGCATACATTGGAATTAGCTAGCTACTTGATTGCTTGAGACTCGTCTCTTACTATTTCAAAGAAGAAAAAGCCGTAGGCTTTTTCCTGTGTGTAATCAGTTTATTATCATAGACAGCGCGCTATCCGGGTTGCAGCGGTAGCTAGCAACCTAGTAAGAGACGATCACCTCCAATGTCAAGAAATATAAAACCACGTAACTCCTAAAAAAAGAGTCAGATCAAAACAATAAGTACACCATTAGAACCGCCTTGTCCAAATCCTCCATAGAGGAAACTTACCGCCCTTTGGCTTGAATAACAAAGAAAATATATTGGCTTGAAAATCAAGAAAATAGACTTTTACCACGTTATTCTCCCCAAACGGGATATTTTTTTCTTTCTTTTCCACAGATAGCTTGGCACTGGAACATCGTAGAGAGTTGTTCAATGGCTCATTTTAAAGGAAATCTCTAGATCTAGCGCTATGTGTACTTAATTTTTTTTTTTTTATTATTTTTTTTTTACGAAAAACTTAATTTTTTATATACAATATTAATCAATGACGTCATAGTCTTTGGATGTAGTTAGTACATAAAGTCTGGATCATCGAATTAAAGCTGAAACTAAGTAAATAACAATTATGCCTACATATATTCACAGTGATGTATAAAATTTCCCATTACATCTGTAAACTGTTCCACAGTTGCCGGTTCATACCTTGGAAGCTTTTCACTAAACATGCAACATTTCTTTTGGATATTACTATGAAGTTTTGCGAAAGCATCTCTAGCTGACTTTTCAACAAAATCCATTCTTTCAGAGATAATTTTAATCTTTTTATAATAATATAATAAAGAACGACCTCTTGCCTATACTAAATTTTATAAGCCACTTAATTATAGTATAGGTTAGTAATTCAACAGATAGTATAGTACTGGAACATTGTAGAGTTGTTCAATGGCTCATTTTAAAGGAAATTCATGGGGTTAAAAACCTTTTGTAATTAAAACAAATTATTTTGATTTCGTTAAGAAATTTTATACAATTTTATAATAAAGATCGAACTCTTCCCTATACTAAGTTGCATACGCAACTTCACTATAGTTAAGATTACATTATTTATATTATACATCATTATAAATTATAACAGGTTCAAATGTTCGAAGATTATAGAGTTAAAAATTTTCCCACACCGGGAATCGAACCCGAGCCTGTTAAGTGAAAGTTAACTATCCTAGCCACTAGACCATATGGAACCATAAAGAAGTATAATTTAAGAGCCATATGCATATTATTATTTCACCATACCAATTATAATAAGGCCAAAACAAAATCGTCGACTTGCAACCTTACTTTTGACGCATTAGTTAAATCTTCATCAGGCTTAAAAAATGTTTTGCTAGTTTTACATGAAAGAACGAACCTTAGCCCATAGTAGCAGAAATAAGAATATCTAGGTTGCAGCGGTAGCTAGCAACCTATTACATAATCCGGGTGTAAGTGGTAGCTAGCAACCTAGTAAGAAACGCCAAATTAAAAGATGATCATTAGAAGAACAAACAATTGCTTATATTGGACTTAGTTAGCTGCCTGATTCTTTGAGTTTCGTCTCTTACTATTCCAAAGAAGAAAAAGCCGTAGGCTTTTTCCTGTTTGTAATAATACATTAAATCTGGGTGGCAGCGGTAGCTAGCAACCTAGTAAGAGACGATCATTCGAAAGAAGAAAAAGCCGTAGGCTTTTTCCTGTTTGTAATAATACATTAAAAGATAACCATATATGACGTAATAAGTGAATGTTATAATTACATTAAAAGACGATCATTAGAAGAACAAACCAATGCATACATTGGACTTAGTCTGCTGCCTGATTCTTTGAGAGTCGTCTCTTACTACTCCAAAGAAGAAAAAGCCGTAGGCTTTTCCTGTTTGTAATCAGGGTTTACATAATCCGGGTTGTCAATCCAGGTTGCAGCGATAGCTAGCAACCTAGTAAAAGACGATCACGCCCCATAGTAAATCCGTGTTGCAGCGGTAGCTAGCAACCAAGTAAGAGACGATCAGGCCAATGCTAAGAAAAATAAAAACCCAGAACTCCTAAAAATAGAGTATATCAAAACAAAATTTTACATAAAGGATCGATACTGTAAATGGGTTTTTTGTAAGTATCATCCGTATCGTGGTTTTAATGATAGCTGAATTACATTTTAAAGAAATTGACCCCGGGTAGCCTTGAACCACCAACCTTTCGGTTAACAGCCGATCGTGTTAGCCCCTTACACCACGACGTCATCAGGTAAAGTTGTAAAATTAACAATATGATACATAGAGGTTCAATGCAGCTCATTATCATTGGAAGTATGTAAGTTTAATCGGATATAGCTGAAACCTAGTAAAGAACAAACCACGGCAAATAGTAACTAAAAGTTAAGATAGTAAAAGCATCCTCTCTTGCTATTTCATCTAAGAAAAAACCATAAGCTTTTTCCTGTTTTTTCTTGATCCGGGTTGCAGCGGTATATAGTAAAGAACGAGCTAGGATCGACGTAAAGAGTTATTAATAGAAGTTTTGTTTAGACTTTAAAAAGACGAATGAATAAAATAGCCTTCAGCAGGAATTGAACCTGTGACCTTTGGAGCAGAATTCCAGCACACTATCCCCTACGCCACGCAGACTTTCAAAGACACAATTTTAAGTTAGTCTTATCCGGGTTGCAGCGGTAGCTAGCAACCTAGTAAGAGACGATCACCTCCAATGTTAAGAAATATAAAACCCCCCAACTCCTAAAAAAAGAGTCAGATCAAAACAAAAAGTACACCATTAGAACCGCCTTGTCCGAATCCTCTATAAAGGAAACTTACCGCCCTTTGGCTTGAATAACAAAGAAAATATATTGGCTTGAAAATCAAGAAAATTGACTTTTACCACGTTATTCTCCCCAAACGGGATATTTTTTTCTTTCTTTCTTTTCCACAGATAGCTTGGCACTGGAACATCGTAGAGAGTTGTTCAATGGCTCATTTTAAAGGAAATCTCTAGATCTAGCGCTATTTGTACTTAATTTTTTTTAAATTAATTTTTTTTACGAAAAACTTAATTTTTTATATACAATATTAATCAATGACGTCATAGTCTTTGGTTATAGTTAGTACATAAAGTCTGGATCATCGAATTAAAGCTGAAACTAAGTAAAGAACAATTATGCCTCCATATATTCACAGTGATCTATAAAATTTCCCATTACATCTATAAACTGTTCCACAGTTGCCGGTTCATACCTTGGAAGCTTTTCACTAAACATGCAACATTTCTTTTGGATATTACTATGAAGTTTTGCGAAAGCATCTCTAGCTGACTTTTCAACAAAATCCATTCTTTCAGAGATAATTTTAATCTTTAATTTTGAATATTTTTCGTAATCCCGGTAAAAAATTCGTAAAATTTTTCTAAATTTACTAAGTCCGGGTTGCGGCGGTAGCTAGCAACCTAGTAAGAGACGATCACGTCTAATGTTAAGAAATATAAAAACCCATAGTTCTTAAAAAAAGAGTCAGATCAAAACAAAAAGTACACCATTAGAACCGCCTTGTCCGAAACCCCTGCATAGTAAAATTTCTGTCCCTTGGCTTGAACAGCAAGGGAAATATATTGGCTTGAAAATCAAGAAAAGTGGCAGCTACTACAACATTCTGCCTAAACGGGATATTTTTTTCTTTTTTTTTCTTTTTTTTTCATTTTTTGTATCCAGAGATAGCTTGGCACTGGAACATCGTAGAGGGTTGTTCAATAGCTCATTTTAAAGGAAATTAATTGGGTTAAAAATCTATAGTAACTAAAATAAATTATTTCTAAAAGAGAATAAATTTTTCCACCAAAAACTGCATTTTGATGTCTTTTCACACTGCAGTCTTTCAAATATAGTAAAGAACCATCTCTCTCCCATAGTAACTAATATATGGGGGTTCCAGGTGTAGTTTATAATAAAGAACGACCTCTTGCCTATACTAAATTTTATAGGCATACAGTAAAGAACGATCTCTCGCCCACAGTAACTTATATAAGGTGGTTCCAGGGGTAGCTGCAGGCTATCCAGATTGCAGCAGTATCCGGGTTGCAGTGGCAGCTGTAACCCGGAGTCTCTTCGTTTTATATTATAATAAAGAACGACCTCTTGACTACACTAAATTTTATACGCCACTTAATTATAGTATAGGTTAGTAATTCCACAGATAGCTTGGCACTGGAACATCGTAGAGAGTTGTTCAATGGCTCATTTTAAATGAAATTAATGTGGTTAAAAATTATAATAAAGAACGACCTCTTACCTATATAAAATTTTATACGCCACTTAATTATAGTATAGGTTAGTAATTCCACAGATAGCTTGGCACTGGAACATCGTAGAGAGTTGTTCAATGGTTACATTAAAAGTTATAATAAAGAACGACCTCTTGCCTATACTAAATTTTATACACCACTTAATTATGGTATAGATTAGTAATTCCACAGATAGCTTGGCACTGGAACATCGTAGAGTTGTTCAATGGTTACATTAAAAGACGATCATTGGAATAACATACCACTGCATACATTGGAATTAGTTAGCTACTTGATTGCTTGAAGTTCGTCTCTTACTATTTCAAAGAAGAAAAAGCCGTGGGCTTTTTCCTGTTTGTAATGATATAGCATAAAATGAAACTTAAGTTGTAACTGACGTCATCCTGGTTGTTATAGTATACAGGCTGCAGCGGTAGCTAGCAACCTAGTAAGAGACGATCACGTCCAATGTTAAGAAATATAAAAACCCATAACTCCTAAAAAAAAGTCAGATCAAAACTAAATTATATTAGTATTATTCTCCATGACCACACTGCTTTTTCTACGACGAAAGCAATAAGAATTCCAAATGGGGATAGGTCCCTTTATTAGACAGTGAAACGAAAATATAAAACAAAGACTCTAAATATTTCGATGAAACTGATACAACAGGGAAACGAAAAAGAGGTCTGAGGTGTATATGACGTCATTCTACTTATGAACTAACTCTCGCCTATACTAACTTGCATAGGCAACTTAACTGTAGTTAATATTACAGTATTTATATTTTATAATAAAGAACGAACTCTTGCCTATAATAACTTATATAGGCATCCGGGTTGCAGCGGTAGCTAGTTATTATAAAGAACGACCTCTTGCCTATACTAAATTTTATAGGCCACTTAACTATAGTATAGGCTAGTACAGTTATTATATTTAAGGTCAATATATTGAAATTTTCCACTAAAAGACGGTCATTGGAATAAAAACCCAATACATACATTTGATTTAGTTAGCTGCTTGATTGTTTGAGGCTAGTCTATTACTATTTCAAAGAAGAAAAAGCCGTAGGCTTTTTCCTGTTTGTAATCAATTAGAAAGAGTTCTACCTTTAATCCGGGTTGCAGCGGTAGCTAGCAACCTAGTAAGAGACGATCACGTCCAATGTTAAGCAATATAAAAACCCAAAACTCCTAAGGAAAGAGTCCGATCAAAACAAAAAGTACACCATTAGAATCGCCTTGTCCGAAATTCCTGTAAGGGAAACATACCGCCCTTTGGCTTGAATAACAAACAAAATATATTGGCTTGAAAATCCAGAAAATTGACTTTAACCTTGTTATTCTACACAAAGGGGATATTTTTTCTTTCTTCTTCTTTTCCACAGATAGCTTGACACTGGTACATTGTAGAGAGTTGTTCAATGGTTCATGTTAAAGGAAATTAATGGCGTTAAAAACTTTTTGTAATTAAATCAGTGTATTTTTAAAATGGAATCAAATTTTTACGAAAAATTGCATATTTCATATTAAAGATTGATCAATGACGTCATAATCGTATACCAGTGGTAGGATTTGAACCCACTCCTCCGAAGAGACTGGTGACCCAGCGCCTTGGACCACTCGGCCAAGAAAAATATCCCACAAACGGGATATTTTTTGCTTTCTTTCTTCTTCTTCTTCTTTTCCACAGATAGCTTGGCACTGGGAAATTGTAGAGAGTTGTTCAATGGCTCATTTTAAAGGAAATCTCCATATCTTGTGCCATTTCTACTTAATTTTCTTTTAAATTAATTATTTTTTACGGAAAACTTAATTTTTATTATAATAAAGAACGAACTCTATTATAATGAAGAACGAATATTTTACCGATTATCTACTAATAACCATATATGACGTAATAAGTGACATGATGTAATATCTAAAACCTATTGTTTACTAATACCCATATATGATTTAATGAGCGACGTGATGTAAAAATTGAAAAAATTAATTTTTATTTTATTTTCGTTTTTGGTTCAGAATCGCTAAAGTTATAAACTGCAAAAATATTTATGGTGTCTGAACAATAGTTTTAATCTTTTAATTTAGACTAGAAAAATACCTGAAAATTTAAAATTTAGTTAAATTTTTTGTTAGGTTCTTGATACTTGATACGTGACATAAACATTCAACTAATGGTTACATAATGGTTTCAATCAAGCAAGCTACACGCAAGTTAAAAAAAACAGTACTACCAAAAAAACAGAGATAGCATCTTGAAAAGAGAAAAGCAAAGGTATTCAACCGACCAGGCGTAACGAGATTCGAAAATTGATAGTGACAAACAGCATTATTATAATGATGTAGTTTATAGACATGCGAAAATTGATAGTGACAAACAGCGTTATTATAATGATGAAGTTTATAGACATGCAACAATTGAGAAAGCCAAACTAAAGAGCAAGTAACTGTATGATATCCGGGTTGCAGCGGTAGCTAGCAACCTAGTAAGAGACGATCACGTCCAATGTTAAGAAATATAAAAACCCATAGTTCTTAAAAAAAAGAGTCAGATCAAAACAAAAAGTACACCATTAGAACCGCCTTGTCCGAAACCCCTGCATAGTAAAATTTCTGTCCCTTGGCTTGAACAGCAAGGGAAATATATTGGCTTGAAAATCAAGAAAAGTGGCAGCTACTACAACATTCTGCCTAAACGGGATATTTTTTTCTTTTTTTTTTTCTTTTTTTTTTCTTTTTTATTTTCAAAATATAGCTTGGCACTGGAAAAAAGTAAAGGGTTGTTAAATAGCGCATTTTCAATGAAATTAATTTGGTTAAAAATCTATAGTAACTAAAATAAATTATTTCTAAAAGAGAATAAATTTTTCCACCAAAATTACAGTAAAGAACGATCTCTGACCCATTGTAACTGATATATGGTGGTTACCGGGGTATCCGGGTTGCAGCGCTAGCTAGAAACCTAGTAAGAGACGATCACGTCCAATAATTATAAAATAACTTGCATAGGCAACTTCACTATAGTGAAGATTACAGTATTTATATTATACATCATTATAAATTATAAAAGGTTCGAATGTTCGAAGATTATAGAGTTAAAAATCTTCCCACACCGGGAATCGAACCCGGCTCTCCTAAGTGAAAGTTACCTATCCTAGCCACTAGACCAAATGGGACCAAAAACAAGTATGATTTAAGAACCATATGCATATTATTATTTCACCATACCAATTATAATAAGGCCAATACAAAATCGTCGAATTGCAACCTTAATTTTAACACATCACTTAAATCTTCATCAGACTTAAAAACTGTTTTGCTAGTTTTGCAGTAAAGAATTACATTAAAAGACGATCACTGAAATAACAAACCATTCCATACATTGGACTTAGTTAGCTACTTGATTGTTTGAGTTTCGTCTCTTACTATTTAAAAGAATTATAATAAAGATCGAACTCTTCCCTATACTAACTTGCATAGGCAACTTCACTATAGTGAAGATTACAGTATTTATATTATACATCATTATAAATTATAAAAGGTTCGAATGTTCGAAGATTATAGAGTTAAAAACTTTTCCGGGTTGCAGCGGTAGCTAGCAACCTAGTAAGAGACGATCACGTCCAATGTTAAGAAATATAAAAACCCATAGTTCTTAAAAAAAGAGTCAGATCAAAACAAAAAGTACACCATTAGAACCGCCTTGTCCGAAACTTCTACATAGTAAAATTTCTGTCCCTTGGCTTGAACAGCAAGGGAAATATATTGGCTTGAAAATCAAGAAAAGTGGCAGCTACTACAACATTCTGCCTAAACGGGATATTTTTTTCTTTTTTTTTCTTTTTTTTTCTTTTTTGTATCCAGAGATAGTTTGACACTGGAACATCGTAGAGGGTTGTTCAATAGCTCATTTTAAAGGAAATTAATTGGGTTAAAAATCTATAGTAACTAAAATAAATTATTTCTAAAAGAGAATAAATTTTTCCACCAAAAACTGCATTTTGATGTCTTTTCACACTGCAGTCTTTCAAACATAATCGTATACCAGCGGTAAGAATTGAACCCACGCCTCTGAAGAGACTGGTGGCTAACACCAGTGCCTTGGACCACTCGGCCAGGCTGCCTCTCATAAATTTATAATAAAGATCGAACTCTTCCCTATACTAACTTGCATACGCAACTTCACTATAGTTAAGATTACAGTATTTATATTATGCATCATTATAAATTATAAAAGGTTCAAATGTTCGAAGATTATAGAGTTAAAAATTTTCCCACCCCGGGAATCGAACCCGAGCCTGTTAAGTGAAAGTTAACTATCCTAGCCACTAGACTATATTGAACCATAAAGAAGTATGATTTAAGAGCCATATACGTATTATTATTTCACCATACCAATTATAATAAGGCAAAAACAAAATCGTCGACTTGCAACCTTACTTTTGACACATTAGTTAAATCTTCATCAGGCTTAAAAAACGTTTTGCTAGTTTTACATGAAAGAACGAACCTTAGTCCATATCCGGGTTGCAGCGGTAGCTAGCAACCTAGTAAGAGACGATCACGTCCAATGTTAAGAAATATAAAAACCCATAGTTCTTAAAAAAAAGAGTCAGATCAAAACAAAAAGTACACCATTAGAACCGCCTTGTCCTAAACCCCTGCATAGTAAAATTTCTGTCCCTTGGCTTGAACAGCAAGGGACATATATTGGATTTAAAAGCAAGAAAAGTGGCCGCAATAACAATATTTTGCCTAAACTGGATATTTTTTTCTTTTTTTTTTTCTGTTTTTTTTGTTTTTTTTTATAACTTTTAATCTTTTACAAGTACAAAATGATGTGTGTTTTAATATTCAAAATTTTAATTAAAATAATTTGTTTTAAAATATATATTAAAAAAAATAAATTATTTATAAAAGAGAATAAATTTTTCCACCATTATAATAAAGATCAAACTCTTCCCAATACTAACTTGCATACGCAACTTCACTATAGTTAAGATTACAGTATTTATATTATGCATCATCATAAATTATAAAAGGTTCAAATGTTCGAAGATTATAGAGTTAAAAATTTTCCCACACCGGGAATCGAACCCGAGCCTGTTAAGTGAAAGTTAACTATCCTAGCCACTAGACCATATTGAACCATAAAGAAGTATGATTTAAGAGCCATATGCGTATTATTATTTCACCATACCAATCCGGGTTGCAGCGGTAGCTAGCAACCTAGTAAGAGACGATCACGTCCAATGTTAAGAAATATAAAAACCCATAGTTCTTAAAAAAAAGAGTCAGATCAAAACAAAAAGTACACCATTAGAACCGCCTTGTCCGAAACTTCTACATAGTAAAATTTCTGTCCCTTGGCTTGAACAGCAAGGGAAATATATTGGCTTGAAAATCAAGAAAAGTGGCAGCTACTACAACATTCTGCCTAAACGGGATATTTTTTTCTTTTTTTTTTCTTTTTTTTTTCTTTTTTTGTATCCAGAGATAGTTTGACACTGGAACATCGTAGAGGGTTGTTCAATAGCTCATTTTAAAGGAAATTAATTGGGTTAAAAATCTATAGTAACTAAAATAAATTATTTCTAAAAGAGAATAAATTTTTCCACCAAAAACTGCATTTTGATGTCTTTTCACACTGCAGTCTTTCAAACATAATCGTATACCAGCGGTAAGAATTGAACCCACGCCTCTGAAGAGACTGGTGGCTAACACCAGTGCCTTGGACCACTCGGCCAGGCTGCCTCTCATAAATTTATAATAAAGATCGAACTCTTCCCTATACTAACTTGCATACGCAACTTCACTATAGTTAAGATTACAGTATTTATATTATGCATCATTATAAATTATAAAAGGTTCAAATGTTCGAAGATTATAGAGTTAAAAATTTTCCCACCCCGGGAATCGAACCCGAGCCTGTTAAGTGAAAGTTAACTATCCTAGCCACTAGACTATATTGAACCATAAAGAAGTATGATTTAAGAGCCATATACGTATTATTATTTCACCATACCAATTATAATAAGGCAAAAACAAAATCGTCGACTTGCAACCTTACTTTTGACACATTAGTTAAATCTTCATCAGGCTTAAAAAACGTTTTGCTAGTTTTACATGAAAGAACGAACCTTAGTCCATATCCGGGTTGCAGCGGTAGCTAGCAACCTAGTAAGAGACGATCACGTCCAATGTTAAGAAATATAAAAACCCATAGTTCTTAAAAAAAGAGTCAGATCAAAACAAAAAGTACACCATTAGAACCGCCTTGTCCGAAACCCCTGCATAGTAAAATTTCTGTCCCTTGGCTTGAACTGCAAGGGAAATATATTGGCTTGAAAATCAAGAAAAGTGGCAGCTACTACAACATTCTGCCTAAACGGGATATTTTTTTCTTTTTTTTTTTTATTTTTTTTTATTTTTTTTTAACAAGAGATAGTATGGCACTGGAAAATAGTAGAGGGTTTTTCAATAGCTCATTTTAAATGAAATTAATTTGGTTAAAAATCTATAGTAAATAAAATAAATTATTTCTAAAAGAGAATAAATTTTTCCACCATTATAATAAAGATCGAACTCTTCCCTATACTAACTTGCATACGCAACTTCACTATAGTTAAGATTACAGTATTTATATTATGCATCATCATAAATTATAAAAGCTTCAAATGTTCGAAGATTATAGAGTTAAAAATTTTCCCACACCGGGAATCGAACCCGAGCCTGTTAAGTGAAAGTTAACTATCCTAGCCACTAGACTATATTGAACCATAAAGAAGTATGATTTAAGAGCCATATGCGTATTATTATTTCACCATACCAATCCGGGTTGCAGCGGTAGCTAGCAACCTAGTAAGAGACGATCACCTCCAATGTCAAGAAATATAAAAACCCATAGTTCTTAAAAAAAAGAGTCAGATCAAAACAAAAAGTACACCATTAGAACCGCCTTGTCCGAAACCCCTGCATAGTAAAATTTCTGTCCCTTGGCTTGAACAGCAAGGGAAATATATTGGCTTGAAAATCAAGAAAAGTGGCAGCTACTACAACATTCTGCCTAAACGGGATATTTTTTTCTTTTTTTCTTTTTTTTTCTTTTGTATCCAGAGATAGCTTGGCACTGGAACATCGTAGAGGGTTGTTCAATAGCTCATTTTAAAGGAAATTAATTGGGTTAAAAATCTATAGTAACTAAAATAAATTATTTCTAAAAGAGAATAAATTTTTCCACCAAAAACTGCATTTTGATGTCTTTTCACACTGCAGTCTTTCAAACATAATCGTATACCAGCGGTAAGAATTGAACCCACGCCTCTGAAGAGACTGGTGGCTAACACCAGTGCCTTGGACCACTCGGCCAGGCTGCCTCTCATAAATAAATATATATGTGAATTTGGGTTGCAGCAGTAGCTAGCAACCTAGTAAGAGACGATCAGTCCAATGCTAAGAAATATAAAAACCCAAAACTCCTAAAAATAGAGTCAGATCAAAACAAAAGTACATCATTAGAAATACCTTGTCTGAAACCCTACTAGATAAATAATGAACGTCATCATAGTTTTATATTAGAGTTATGACGTGAATAGAGTGACGTCATAATTAGTATATAAGGAAAGTCAAAACTGAAAATTCTCTCATTCTTGATTAGAATAATGGTTAGATCAAAGCAGGCTATACGCAAGTTGAAGAAAGAGTACTACACAAACAACAGAGATAGTAACTTGAAAAGAAAAAAGCAAAGGTATTCAACCGACCAGGCGTATCGAGAAGTAATAATTGAGAGAGCAAAAGAAAACAGCAAGATGTGTTATCACAATGATGAAGATTATAGACATGCAAAAATTGAGACAGCCAAACAAAAGATCAAGGAACGGTATGGTAATGATGAACATTACAGAGAAGCAAGAATTGAGCAGGCTAAACAAAAGATCAAGGAGCGTTATCACAATGATAAACTTTATAGAGAAGCAACAATTGAGCAGGCTAGACAAAAGAGCAGGGAACGTTATCACAATGATGAAGATTATAGACATGCAAAAATTGAGACAGCCAAACAAAAGATCAAGGAACGGTATGGTAATGATGAACATTACAGAGAAGCAAGAATTGAGCAGGCTAGACAAAAGAGCAGGGAACGGTATGATAATGATGAAGATTACCGAAACAAACATAAGAAAAAAGTTGCTACCAGAATAATGGGTAGATACTGGGGTGACAAAATATAATAAAGAACGACCTCTTGCCTATACTAACTTGCATACGCAACTTCACTATAGTTAAGATTACAGTATTTATATTATGCATCATTATAAATTATAAAAGGTTCAAATATTCGAAGATTATAGAGTTAAAAATTTTCCCACCCCGGGAATCGAACCCGAGCCTGTTAAGTGAAAGTCAACTATCCTAGCCACTAGACCATATTGAACCATAAAGAAGTATGATTTAAGAGCCATATGCGTATTATTATTTCACCATACCAATTATAATAAGGCCAAAACAAAATCGTCGACTTGCAACCTTACTTTTGACACATTAGTTAAATCTTCATCAGGCTTAAAAAATGTTTTGCTAGTTTTACATGAAAGAACGAACCTTAGTCCATATCCAGGTTGCAGCGGTAGCTAGCAACCTAGTAAGAGACGATCACGTCCAATGTTAAGAAATATAAAAACCCATAGTTCCTAACAAAGAAATCAGATCAAAACAAAAAGTACACCATTAGAACCGCCTTGTCCGAAACCCCTGTATAGGAAACTTTCTGTCCCTTGGCTTGAACAGCAAGGGAAATATATTGGCTTGAAAATCAAGAAAATTGACTTTAACCACGTTATTCTCCCCAAACGGGATATTTTTTTCTTTTTTTTCTTTTTCTTTTCCACAGATAGCTTGGCACTGGAACATCGTAGATAGTTGTTCAATAGCTCATTTTAAAGGAAATTAATTGGGTTAAAAACTTTTTGTAACTAAAATAAATTATTTCTAAAAGAGAATAAATTTTTCCACCAAAAACTGCATTTTCGATGTCTTTTCACACTGCAGTCTTTCAAACATATTCGTATACCAGCGGTAAGATTTGATTATAATAAAGATCGAACTCTTCCCTATACTAACTTGCATACGCAACTTCACTATAGTTAAGATTACAGTATTTATATTATGCATCATTATAAATTATAAAAGGTTCAAATGTTCGAAGATTATAGAGTTAAAAATTTTCCCACCCCGGGAATCGAACCCGAGCCTGTTAAGTGAAAGTTAACTATCCTAGCCACTAGACCATATTGAACCATAAAGAAGTATGATTTAAGAGCCATATGCGTATTATTATTTCACCATACCAATTATAATAAGGCCAAAACAAAATCGTCGACTTGCAACCTTACTTTTGACACATTAGTTAAATCTTCATCAGGCTTAAAAAATGTTTTGCTAGTTTTACATGAAAGAACGAACCTTAGTCCATATACAATAAAGAACGACACCTTGCCCATGTTAACTAAAACATAAATAGGGATTATGTAATTGCCAATAGTATCATGGCTGTAGAGATGGCTGAAACCTAGTTACAATAAAAAACGATCATTGGAATAACAAAAATTGAATACCTTTGGAATTAGCTAGCTACTTGATTATTTGAGACTCGTCTCTTACTATTTAAAAGAAGAAAAAGCCGTAGGCTTTTTCCTGTGTGTAATCAGTTTATTATCATATGCAGCGCGCTAGCACTGCCTGAGTAAAGAACGATGTGGGCACAATGTGTTTTTTTTCCGGGTTGCAGCGATAGCTAGCAACCTAGTAAGAGACGATCACGTCCAATGTTAAGAAATATAAAAACCCATAGTTCCTAACAAAGGAGTCAAATCAAAACAAAAAGTACACCATTAGAACCGCCTTGTCCAAAACCCCTGTATAGGAAACTTTCTGTCCCTTGGCTTGAACAGCACGGGAAATAGATTGGCTTGAAAATCAAGAAAATTGACTTTAACCACGTTATTCTCCCCAAACGGGATATTTTTTTCTCTTTTCTTTTTTTTTCTTTTCCACAGATAGCTTGGCACTGGAACATCGTAGAGGGTTGTTCAATAGCTCATTTTAAAGGAAATTAATTGGGTTAAAAATCTATAGTAACTAAAATAAATTATTTCTAAAAGAGAATAAATTTTTCCACCAAAAACTGCATTTTTGATGTCTTTTCACACTGCAGTCTTTCAAACATAATAGTATACCAGCGGTAAGATTTGAAACCACGCCTCCGAAGAGACTGGTGGCTAACACCAGTGTCTTGGACCACTCGGCCAGGCTGCCTCTCATAAATAAATATATATGTGAATTTGGGTTGCAGCAGTAGCTAGCAACCTAGTAAGAGACGATCAGTCCCATGCTAAGAAATATAACAAAACTCCTAAAAATAGAGTAAGATCAAAACAAAAGTACATCATTAGAACTACCTTGTCTGAAACCCTACTAGATAAATAATTACAATAAAGAACGAACTCTTGCCTATGCAAACTTGTATAGTGGGACATAAGGATCGATCATAAATGGTGTTAGGCAAGAGGATCTCATGTAGTAGTTATTAAAATTCACTCTATAAAGAGGGTACAATATTATCATACCGACTTTGCCTTAAAGATTCAAGCCATTTGTTGAATAAAGCAACTTGTTCTCTTGAAAATTCGGGTTGCAGCGGTAGCTAGCAACCTAGTAAGAGACGATCACGTCCAATGTTAAGAAATATAAAAACCCATAGTTCCTAAAAAAAGGAGTCAGATCAAATTCAAAAGTACACCATTAGAATTTACAATAAAGAACGACACCTTGCCCATGTTAACTAAAACATAAATAGGGATTGTATAATTCCCATCAGTATCTTGGCTGTAGGGATGGCTGAAACCTAGTTACAATAAAAAACGATCATTGGAACAACAAACAATTGCATACATTGGAATTAGCTAGCTACTTGATTGCTTGAGACTCGTCTCTTACTATTTCAAAGAAGAAAAAGCCGTAGGCTTTTTCCTGTTACAATAAGGAACGAACTGTAACCCATAGTAACTTAAGTATGAAATCAAACGGTTCGTGGTCATAATAAAGGGCTGTGTAATGGCTCATTTTAAAAGAAACTGCTGTATATAGAAACCTTTTGTAATTAACAAAATTAATTCTACATTAAAAGACGATCATTGGAATAAAAACTTATTGCATACATTGGACTTAGTTAGCTACTTGATCGTTTGACGTTCGTCTCTTACTATTTCAAAGAAGAAAAAGCCGTAGGCTTTTTCCTGTTTGTAATATATTATAATAAGGAACGAACTGTAACCCATAGTATTATAATAAAGAACGAATATAAAGTTATTATAATCATTACATAAATGATCAATCATAAATGGTGTCATTTATCAAATAGCTCGTGGTAACGAGTTTACAATAAAGAACGACCTCTTGCCTATTGCCACTTAATAAGAGACGATCACGTCCAATGTTAAGAAATATAAAAACCCATAGTTCTTAAAAAAAGAGTCAGATCAAAACAAAAAGTACACCATTAGAACCGCCTTGTCCGAAACCCCTGCATAGTAAAATTTTTGTCCCTTGGCTTGAACAGCAAGGGAAATATATTGGCTTGAAAATCAAGAAAAGTGGCAGCTACTACAACATTCTGCCTAAACGGGATATTTTTTTCTTTTTTTCTTTTTTTATTTTTTTGTATACAGAGATATCTTTGCACTGGAACATAGTATATGGTTGTTAAATATATAATTTTAAAGGAAATTAATTGGGTTAAAAATATATAGTAACTAAAATAAATTATTTATAAAAGAGAATAAATTTTTCCACCAAAAACTGCATTTTGATGTCTTTTCACACTGCAGTCTTTCAAACATAATCGTATACCAGCGGTAAGATTATTATAAAGAACGAACACTAGCTCATAGGAATTGAAATAATAATTAATTGTAGTCCGGGTTGCAGCTTACACAAACGCATACTCATACAAACTTGGGGGGTTGCTAGCTACTGCTGCAAACCAGATCTTTTCTTACATTTAAAGTTCTACCCATAAAATCACATGACAAGTAGTAAAAACCTAACAAAAAAACAATTCTAAATTTTCAGGTATTTTTCTAGTTTGAATTAAAAATTTTGAAATTAATGCTCCGACACCAGAAACATTTTTGCAGTTTACACAGTAACTTTAGCGATTCTGAACTGAAAACTAAAACAAAAAAAGAAATTCCTCTACGGAAATATAGCAAAGCGTTATAGAGATACGCACTTTAGGAGTAACTCTAGCAAAGCACCATAAATGTTTTTGCCCTTTACGCAATCCGGGTTTTAGCGGTAGCTAGCAACCTAGTAAGAGACGATCACGTCCAATGTTAAGAAATATAAAAACCCATAGTTCTTAAAAAAAGAGTCAGATCAAAACAAAAAGTACACCATTAGAACCGCCTTGTCCGAAACTTCTGCATAGTAAAATTTCTGTCCCTTGGCTTGAACAGCAAGGGAAATATATTGGCTTGAAAATCAAGAAAAGTGGCAGCTACTACAACATTCTGCCTAAACGGGATATTTTTTCTTCTTTTTTTTTTCCTTTTTTTTTCTTTTTTTGTATCCAGAGATAGTTTGGCACTGGAACATCGTAGAGGGTTGTTCAATAGCTCATTTTACAGGAAATTAATTGGGTTAAAAATCTATAGTAACTAAAATAAATTATTTCTAAAAGAGAATAAATTTTTCCACCAAAAACTGCATTTTGATGTCTTTTCACACTGCAGTCTTTCAAACATAATCGTATACCAGCGGTAAGAATTGAACCCACGCCTCTGAAGAGACTGGTGGCTAACACCAGTGCCTTGGACCACTCGGCCAGGCTGCCTCTCATAAATTTATAATAAAGATCGAACTCTTCCCTATACTAACTTGCATACGCAACTTCACTATAGTTAAGATTACAGTAGTTATATTATGCATCATTATAAATTATAAAAGGTTCAAATGTTCGAAGATTATAGAGTTAAAAATTTTCCCACCCCGGGAATCGAACCCGAGCCTGTTAAGTGAAAGTTAACTATCCTAGCCACTAGACTATATTGAACCATAAAGAAGTATGATTTAAGAGCCATATGCGTATTATTATTTCACCATACCAATTATAATAAGGCCAAAACAAAATCGTCGACTTGCAACCTTACTTTTGACACATTAGTTAAATCTTCATCAGGCTTAAAAAATGTTTTGCTAGTTTTTTATAATAAGGCCAAAACAAAATCGTCGACTTGCAACCTTACTTTTGACACATTACTTAAATCTTCATCAGGCTTAAAAAATGTTTTGCTAGTTTTACATGAAAGAACGAACCTTAGTCCATAGTAGCAGAAATAAGAATATCTAGGTTGCAGCGGTAGCTAGCAACCTATTACATAATCCGGGTTTAAGTGGTAGCTAGCAGCCTAGTAAGAAACGCCAAATTAAAAGATGATCATTAGAAGAACAAACAATTGCTTATATTGGACTTAGTTAGCTGCCTGATTCTTTAAGGTTCGTCTCTTACTATTCCAAAGAATAGTTTGTAATAATACATTAAAAGATAACCATATGTGACCTAATAAGTGAATGCAATATTTATAAACGTTCATCTTTCGACAAGTATTGCATTAAACAACGAGCTATATTTAATATAAAGAACGAACTCTTTCCTATACTAAATAAGCCACTATTTTTATTAAGGTTATATGACTTTTAGGGGTTTTATAATAAAGATCGAACTCTTCCCTATACTAACTTGCATACGCAACTTCACTATAGTTAAGATTACAGTATTTATATTTTTACATTAAAAGACGATCATTGGAATATCCGGGTTGCAGCGGTAGCTAGCAACCTAGTAAGAGACGATCACGTCCAATGTTAAGAAATATAAAAACCCATAGCTCCTAAAAAAGGAGTCAGATCAAAACAAAAAGTACACCATTAGAACCGCCTTGTCCGAAACCCCTGTATAGGAAACTTTCTGTCCCTTGGCTTGAACAGCAAGGGAAATATATTGGCTTGAAAATCAAGAAAATTGACTTTAACCACGTTATTCTCCCCAAACGGGATATTTTTTTCTTTTTTTTTCTTTTTTTTTTCTTTTGTATCCAGAGATAGCTTGGCACTGGAACATCGTAGAGGGTTGTTCAATAGCTCATTTTAAAGGAAATTAATTGGGTTAAAAATCTATAGTAACTAAAATAAATTATTTCTAAAAGAGAATAAATTTTTCCAATAAAAACTGTATTTTTGATGCAGTGACGTCATAATTACTATATAAGAAACGTCAAAACTGTTAATGGTCTCATTCATGAATACATAATCCGGGTTGCAGCGGTAGCTAGCAACCTAGTAAGAGACGATCACGTCCAATGTTAAGAAATATAAAAACCCATAGTTCTTAAAAAAAGAGTCAGATCAAAACAAAAAGTACACCATTAGAACCGCCTTGTCCGAAACTTCTGCATAGTAAAATTTCTGTCCCTTGGCTTGAACAGCAAGGGAAATATATTGGCTTGAAAATCAAGAAAAGTGGCAGCTACTACAACATTCTGCCTAAACGGGATATTTTTTTCTTTTTTTTTTCTTTTTTTTTCTTTTTTTGTATCCAGAGATAGTTTGGCACTGGAATTATAATAAAGATCGAACTCTTCCCTATACTAACTTGCATACGCAACTTCACTATAGTTAATATAGTTAAGATTACAGTATTTATATTATACATCATTATAAATTATAAAAGGTTCAAATATTCGAAGATTATAGAGTTAAAAATTTTCCCACACCGGGAATCGAACCCGAGCCTGTTTTATAGTAAAGAACGAACTCTTGCCCTTAGTTACCTATGTCTTGTCAAATTAGCTAATTAATTTCACCTGATTTTGTTTTAAAAATAATTCCCACACCGGGATTCGAACCCAAGCCAATTGATTGAAAGCCAACTATCCTAAACCACTAGACCATATGAGATATGTGTAAAAAGCTAATTAATTGTTTTATGATATCCGGGTTGTTATAATAAAGAACGACCTCTTGCCTATACTAAATTTTATACACCACTTAATTATAGTATAGGTTAGTACTTCAACAGATAGCTTGGCACTGGAACATCGTAGAGAGTTGTTCAATGGCTCATTTTAAAGGAAATTTACAATAAAGAACGACACCTTGCCCATGTTAACTTAAACATAAATAGGGATTATGTAATTTCTAATAGTATCATGGCTGTAGAGATGGCTGAAACCTAGTTACAATAAAAAACGATCATTGGAATAACAAAAATTGCATACCTTTGGAATTAGCTGACTACTTGATTATTTGAGACTCGTCTCTTACTATTTAAAAGAAGAAAAAGCCGTAGGCTTTTTCCTGTGTGTTTATAATAAAGAACGACCTTTTGCCTATAATAAATTTTATACGCCACTTAAGTATAGTATAGGTTAGTAATCCGGGTTGCAGCGGTAGCTAGCAACCTAGTAAGAGACGATCACGTCCAATGTTAAGAAATGTAAAACCTTCATAGTTCCTAAGAAAGGAGTCAGATCAAAACAAAAAGTACACCATTAGTACACTGCCTTGTCCATTGTCCTTGTAATTATTGGACGTGATCGTCTCTTACTAGGTTTCTAGCTAGCGCTGCAACCCGGATACCCCGGTAACCACCATATATCAGTTACAATGGGTCAGAGATCGTTCTTTACTGTAATTTTGGTGGAAAAATTTATTCTCTTTTAGAAATAATTTATTTTAGTTACTATAGATTTTTAACCCAATTAATTTCCTTTAAAATGCGCTATTGAACAACCCTTTACGATGTTCCAGTGCCAAGCTATCTGTGGAAAAGAAAAAAGAAAAAAAAAAAGAAAAAAAAAAGAAAAAAATATCCCGTTTAGGCAGAATGTTGTAGTAGCTGCCACTTTTCTTGATTTTCAAGCCAATATATTTCCCTTGCTGTTCAAGCCAAGGGACAGAAATTTTACTATGCAGGGGTTTCGGACAAGGCGGTTCTAATGGTGTACTTTTTGTTTTGATCTGACTCCTTTTTTAAGAACTATGAGTTTTTATATTTCTTAACATTGGACGTGATCGTCTCTTACTAGGTTGCTAGCTACCGCTGCAACCCGGATATCACACCGTTCCTTGCTCTTTTGTTTGGCTTTCTCAATTGTTGCATGTCTATAAACTTCATCATTATAATAACGCTGTTTGTCACTATCAATTTTCGCATATCTATTAACTACATCATTATAATAATGCTGTTTGTCACTATCAATTCACCAAAAACTGCATTTTGATGTCTTTTCACACTGCAGTCTTTCAAACATAATCGTATACCAGCGGTAAGAATTGAACCCACGCCTCTGAAGAGACTGGTGGCTAACACCAGTGCCTTGGACCACTCGGCCAGGCTGCCTCTCATAAATAAATATATATGTGAATTTGGGTTGCAGCAGTAGCTAGCAACCTAGTAAGAGACGATCAGTCCAATGCTAAGAAATATAAAAACCCAAAACTCCTAAAAATAGAGTCAGATCAAAACAAAAGTACATCATTAGAAATACCTTGTCTGAAACCCTACTAGATAAATAATGAACGTCATCATAGTTTTATATTAGAGCTATGACGTGAATAGAGTGACGTCATAATTAGTATATAATCCGGGTTGCAGCGGTAGCTAGCAACCTAGTAAGAGACGATCACGTCCAATGTTAAGAAATATAAAAACCCATAGTTCTTAAAAAAGAGTCAGATCAAAACAAAAAGTACACCATTAGAACCGCCTTGTCCGAAACTTCTGCATAGTAAAATTTCTGTCCCTTGGCTTGAACAGCAAGGGAAATATATTGGCTTGAAAATCAAGAAAAGTGGCAGCTACTACAACATTCTGCCTAAACGGGATATTTTTCTTTTTTTTTCTTTTTTTTTCTTTTTTTGTATCCAGAGATAGTTTGGCACTGGAACATCGTAGAGGGTTGTTCAATAGCTCATTTTAAAGTAAATTAATTGGGTTAAAAATCTATAGTAACTAAAATAAATTATTTCTAAAAGAGAATAAATTTTTCCACCAAAAACTGCATTTTGATGTATTTTCACACTGCAGTCTTTCAAACATAATCGTATACCAGCGGTAAGAATTGAACCCACGCCTCTGAAGAGACTGGTGGCTAACACCAGTGCCTTGGACCACTTGGCCAGGCTGCCTCTCATAAATCCGGGTTGCAGCGGTAGCTAGCAACCTAGTAAGAGACGATCACGTCCAATGTTAAGAAATATAAAAACCCATAGTTCTTAAAAAAAGAGTCAGATCAAAACAAAAAGTACACCATTAGAACCGCCTTGTCCGAAACCCCTGCATAGTAAAATTTCTGTCCCTTGGCTTGAACAGCAAGGGAAATATATTGGCTTGAAAATCAAGAAAAGTGGCAGCTACTACAACATTCTGCCTAAACGGGATATATTTTTTTTTTTTTTTATTTTTTTTTTTTGTATCCAGAGATAGCTTGGCACTGGAACATCGTAGAGGGTTGTTCAATAGCTCATTTTAAAGGAAATTAATTGGGTTAAAAATCTATAGTAACTAAAATAAATTATTTCTAAAAGAGAATAAATTTTTCCACCAAAAACTGCATTTTGATGTCTTTTCACACTGCAGTCTTTCAAACATAATCGTATACCAGCGGTAAGAATTGAACCCACGCCTCTGAAGAGACTGGTGGCTAACACCAGTGCCTTGGACCACTCGGCCAGGCTGCCTCTCATAAATAAATATATATGTGAATTTGGGTTGCAGCTTTATAATAAAGAACGAACTTTAGTCTATACTAACTGAATGGTTTATGATAAATATTATCCAGGTTGCGGCGGTAGCTAGCAACCTAGTAAGCGACGATCACGTCCAACTTTAAGAATCCAGGTTGCAGCGGAAGCTAGCAACCTAGTAAAAGACGATCAAGCCCCATAGTAAAAACTAAAGTAACTCCTGAATAGAAAAAAGAACGACCTCTTGCCTATACTAAATTTTATAGGCCACTTAGCTATAGAGTTATAATAAAGATCGAACTCTTCCCTATACTAACTTTTATACGCAACTTCACTATAGTTAAGATTACAGTATTTATATTTTTTTACATTAAAAGACGATCACTGAAATAACAAACCATTCCATACATTGGACTTAGTTAGCTACTTGATTTTTTGAGTTTCGTCTCTTACTATTTAAAAGAAGAAAAAGCCGTAGGCTTTTTCCTGTTTGTATTTATAGTTAAAAAACGAACTCAAGTCCAAAGAAACTGAACACTGTGGTTCATTAATATTATCTTCATTATTTTAGCTAGAATGTAAATAAACAAGTTTCTTTTTTAAATTTTAAATTGAAAAGATAGTGCTTTTAATTCAACATATTAAAAGTTTTCCCCGACGGGGAATCGAGCCCCCTTCTTCCAGGTAACAAGTGGGCATACTTACCATTAGACTATCGAAGACTTATAAAATAAAAGTTACATATAAGATATGATAATAATTTTTTAATCCGGGTTACATAAAGGCTCGATGATCGAATTTTTACATTAAAGAACGAGCTTTAGTCCATAGTTTATATAAATATATTGGACTGAGTCAGTTTTTCAGTTTTTATAATAATCCGGGTTGCAGCGGTAGCTAGCAACCTAGTAAGAGACGATCACGCCCCTTAGTAAATACTAAAGTAACCCATAACTCCTGAAAAAGGATTCAGATCAAAACAAAAAGTATACTATTAGAACCACCTTGTCCAAAACTTATATATAGCAAACTTACCGTTCTTTGGCTTGAATAAGAAAGAAAATATATTTGTTTGAAAATCAAGAAAATTTACTTTAACCACGATATTCTCCACAAACGGGATATTTTTTTCTTTCCGCTTTTTCTTTCTCCTCTGCTAGCTGGGCACTGGAAAATCATAGAGAGCTATATAATAGCTCATTTTAAAGGAAATTGTTACATCTAGTCACTTTTGTAATTAAAAATAAAATACTTTTTAAAGTAGAATCAATTTTGTCAAAAAATTGCATTTTTGATGTATTTTCGTACTGCAGTCTTTACAAAGATATTTGAATTTTAAAGCAATCAAACAGTTCATGGTAATGAACTCTATAGTAATAATAGCTACATGTCTCAATAGTAACCGAATCTCTAAATAACGAAATTTTGATACCAATAGATACATCAAAGCAAACAGTTCGTGATAACGAACTGTATGTTGTACAGTAGGAGCGACTCGTCTCAATAGTAAAACTTGTTACATCTAGTTCCTACTGTAATTGAAGATAAAATATTTTTTTAATAGTTCCGGTTTGCAGCGGTAGCTAGGAACCTAATTAAAAGAGATCATTCGAAGAACATACCATTGTATATATTGGACTTAGTTAGCTGTTCGAATCCTTGAAAAAAAATCTTATTTGTCAACTGAAACTAGAATAATTCCTGAAAATTTTTATAATAAAGAACGACTTCTTGCCTATACTAATCCGGGTTGCAGCGGTAGCTAGCAACCTAGTAAGAGACGATCACCTCCAATGTTAAGAAATATAAAACACCCCAACTCCTAAAAAAAGAGTCAGATCAAAACAAAAAGTACACCATTAGAACCGCCTTGTCCGAAACCCCTATAAAGGAAACTTACCGCCCTTTGGATTGAATAACAAAGATTATAGTATAGGTTAGTAATTCAACAGATACCATGGCACTGGAACATTGTAAAGAGTTGTTCAATGGCTCATTTTTAATAAAATTAATGGGGTTAAAAACTTTTTGTAATTAAAACAATTTTTTTTATTACATTAAGAAATTTTATATGTTCCTTAAGAAATCATCATAAGAAAAAATTTCCCATACAGAAATTGAACTTACAGTAAAAAACGAACTTCAGCCCATAGTAACTAAATTATAATAAGGAACAAATTCTAGCCTATAGTAGTATATAGTAACTAAAATATTAAAATAAATAATTACATAGAAGCTTGATTTAGGTCATTAAAACTGGGGATTATATAAGTTTCGTCGGTATCATGGTTGTAGAAATAGCCGAAACAAGTAAAGAACAAACCATGGCATATTAACTAGAAACTTTACCAAGGGTTGTGGTTCTTCCTTTATTGTAGTTTTCTTGATTTTTTAAAATAAAGAACGAATTCAAGCCCAAAGGAACTGAATCTTGTGGTTCATTCATATAATCTTCATTATTTTAGATAGGAGATAACTAAAATGAGTTTCTTTTTAATTTTAAATTTAAAAGATGTTGCTTTAAAATCAATATATGAAAAGTTCTCCCCGACGGTAAATCGGACCCCGTTCTTCCGCGTGACAAGTGGGTATGCGTATCATTGTACCATTTTATAATAAGGAACGACCTCTTACCTATACTAAATTTTATACGCCACTTAATTATATATAGTATAGGGTAGTAATTCAACAGATATCATGGTACTGGAACATTGTACAGAGTTGTTCAATCGTTCATTTTGAAGGAAATTAATGAGGTTAAGTTCTACTGAATGCGTGGCAAAAAATTCTCTGTGTTGTAGAACAAACTGTCCTGAAAAGTACGATACAACTATTGAAAAATGCTCTGAATCTAGATCTGACAAGGAAATTATGATGGCTGAAGTCACCTATAACAATCTGAGTAAACATTCAAAACCAAAAATTGGGTAGCAGGTTAATTGGCAATGTCACCCTGATATCTGCAAGCTCTATCCAACGGATATTGAATTATGCCAATTTCTTTTTGATATCCTTGAAAATAATATAGCATTAAAATTTTCAACTGACAAAGTGGTTAATTTCTACCTTGGCGGCTTGGATTATTGTGAAATCAATTACAGGGACACAAGAAAGCATGGCCATTCGTTATACTTTAGCCCAAATGAGGGATGTCAGAGCTATTTGCGTTCTCTAAGGGCACTAGCTCCACATTTTCCTGTCTTGACCTGTTTCATTAATAGTGTATATAAGGCAGTATCAAAATCTAAGATTATACAACATATTAATCTGCTAAAAGTCGAGGGCTCGTACAAGGAACTAAGTCATTATATAGAAGAAGTGTCAGGTAGACTCTGTCGTAATAATATTCAAGACTTGATCTACGGTGATAGCAATATTAGAGCTTCTGTGGATGAAATTACATTAAGGGACGATCATTGCAATAACAAACCATAGCAGACTTTGGACTTAGTTAGCTACTTGATTGTTTGAGGTTCGTCTCTTACTATTTCAAAGAAAAAAAGCCAGAGGCTTTTTTCTGTTTGTATCCGGGTTGCAGCGGTAGCTAGCAACCTAGTAAGAGACGATCCCGTCCAATGTTTAGAAATATAAAACCCCCTAACACCTAAAAAAATAGTCAGATCAAAACAAAAAGTACACCATTAGAACCGCCTTGTCCGAAACCCCTATAAAGTAAACTTACCGCCCTTTGGCTTGAATAACAAAGAAAATATATTGGCTTGAAAATCAAGAAAATTGACTTTAACCACGTTATTCTGCACAAACGGGATATTTTTTTTCTTTCTTTTGTTTTCAGAGATAGCTTGGCACTGGAACATCGTAGAGAGTTGTTCAATGGCTCATTTTAAAGGAAATCTCTAGATCTAGCACCTTTTGCACTTAATTTTTTTTATTAATTATTTGTCACGAAAAACTTAATTTTGTATATACAATATTGATCAATGACGTCATAGTCGTTCGATGTAGTACATAAAGGCTCGATCATCGAATTTAAGCTGACACTAAGTAAAGGACAATTATGCCTCCATATATTCACAGTGATGTATAAGATTTCCCATTACATCTGTAATCTGTTCCACAGTTGCCGGTCCATACTTTGGAAGCTTTTCACTAAACATGCAACATTTCTTTTGGATATTACTATGAAGTTTTGCGAAAGCATCTCTAGCTGACTTTTCAACAAAATCTATTCTTTCAGAGATAATTTTAATCTTTAATTTTGAATATTTTTCGTAATCCCGGTAAAACATTCGTAAAATTTTTCTCAGTTTACAAAGATCAGCCTGTGCGTTCTTTGCAGCAATAGTTTGAATATTTCAATACAAGCTGGAAAAATACCTTAAAATGTTAAAATTAGTTTTATTTTTGGTTAGGTTCTAACTACCCGTTGTGGGATTGACTATGTATTTTCAGACCAAAAAATTGCATTTTTTAATATATATTTTATTTTTCAGTTTAGAATCGCTAAAGTTATTATGTAAACTGCAGAAATATTTATGATATCTGAGCAATAATTTTAATCTTTTCATTCAAACTAACAAAATACCTGAAAATTTAAAAATTAGTTTTATTTTTTGTTAGGTTTTGGATACCTGATACGAGTTATAAGAAGTTTTAATTAGATGAAAATATTATTTCTTGTTTTGTAATAAGATGCCTTCTAAGCGAGTTATTATACGTAATTTAAAAAAATAGTACTATACAAAAAACAGAGACAACATCTTGGAAAGAAAAAAGCAAAGGTATTCAACTGACAAGGCGTATCGAGAAGTAATAATTGAGAGAGCAAAACAAAACAGCAAGATGTGTTATCACAATCATGAAGATTATAGACATGCGAAAATTGAGACAGCCAAACAAAAAAGTAAGGAACGGTGTGATAATGATGAAGATTACAGAAAAGCAACAATTGAGGCAGCCAAACAAAAGAGCAAGGAACGGTATGATAATAACGATAAAGATTACCGAAACAAACATAAGAAAAAAGTTAATACCAGAATAATGGGCAGATACTGGGGTGGCAAAATCTATAATGAAAACATTAAATTCTCTGCGAGGTTGTACCGAAGAAGATATAAGGACAAAGGGAAAAATTATATTCAGAAATACAAGAAGATGGCAAAAATGCAGGCTGATCTTCGTAAATTGAGAAACATTTTACGCATGTTTTACCAGGATCACGAAAAGTATTCAAAATTACAGATTAAAATTCTCTTTCAAAGAGCAGATGCTGTTGAAAAGTCGGCTAGAAATGCTTTGGCAAAGCTTCATAGTAATGTCCAAAAGAAATGTTGTCAGTTTAATGAAAAGCTTCCAAGGTATGGACTGGCAACTGCGGAACAGTTTATAGATGTAATGGAAAATGTTCGACAACACAGTGAATATACGGAGCCGTACTTCTTAGAAAATTCGCATATTAATTTTAGAAGGAGCAATTGCAGTTTATGTAGCAGCAATAAAATATATATACAAGCATACCTCTCAACAGAGAAGGAAAAGCAATGTTTTTCAATTATGGCGAAAACGAGCCTGTTGGGGTTGTCGTTATATATATTTGTAAGACTAATGATTTAGAACAAATTCCTGGTACACCGACTCAAGAAAAAAGTATTTCTAACAGTTTTAAACAGTTCTTTTAGTTCTACTGAATATTTGGCAAAATTACGTTAAAAGTCAATCCTTGGAGTAATAAACTCTTGCATACATTGGAGTTAGTTAGCTTCTTGATTGTTTTAGGTTTGTCTTACCATTTCAAAGAAGAAATAGCCGTGGGCTTTTCCTGTTTATAATTAGGTTATTATCCAGGATACAGCAGTATCTAGCAACTTAGTAAGAGACGATCACATTCAATGTTACATTAAAAGACGATCATTGGAATAACAAACCATTGCATACATTGGACTTAGTTAGCTACTTGGTTGTTTTTGGTTCGTCTCTTACTAATTTCAAAGAAGAAAAAGCTGTAGGATTTTTCCTGTTTGTAATCAGGTAATTATTAATGGTTAACGGTTCAGGTTATTAAAGTATCCGGTTGTCAGATGTAGCTGGACACCTAGTAAGAGATGATCACGCCGTAAAGTAAAAAATATATATATATAAAATAAAGAGCCCATAACTCCTAAAATTATAATCAAATCAAAAATAAAGTATCCGGGTTGCAGCGGTAGCTAGCAACCTAGTAAGAGACGATCACGTCCAATGTTAAGAAATATAAAACCCCCTAACACCTAAAAAAAGAGTCAGATCAAAACAAAAATTAAACCATTAGAACCGCCTTGTCCGATACCCCTATAAAGGAAACTTACCACCCTTTGGCTTGAATAAAAAAGAAAATAAATTGGCTTGAAAATCAAGAAAATTGACTATAACCAAGTTATTCTCCACAAACGGGATATTTTTTTCTTTCCGCTTTTTTTTCCTCCTCAGCTAGCTGGGCACTGGAAAATCATAGAGAGCTGTATAATGGCTCATTTCAAAGAAAATTGCAACATCTAGTGCCTTTTGTTATTAAAAATAAAATACTTTTTAAAGTAGAATCAATTTTGTCAAAAAAAATTTTATTTTTGACGTATTTTCATACTGCAGTCTTTTCAAAGATATTTGAATTTTGAAGCAATCAAACAGTTCATGGTAATGAAATCTATAGTAATAATAGCTACTTGTCTCAATAGTAACCGACACTCTAAAGAACAAAATTTTGGTACCAAAAGATACATCAAAGCAAACAGTTCGTGATAACAAACTATATGTTGTATAGTAAGAGCGACTTGTCTCAATAGTAAAACTTGCTACATCTAGTTCCTTCTGTAATTAAAGATAAAATATTTTTTAATAGTTCCAGTTTGCACCGGTAGCTAAGAACGTAATTAAAAGAGATCATTCGAAGAACATACCATTGTATATATTGGACTTAGTTAGCTGCTCGATTCTTTGAAGAAAAAAAAATCTTATTTGTCAACTGAAACTAGAATAATTCCTGAAAATTTTAAATAAAATAATTTTATTTAGCTGCAAAGTGCAAAAATATTTACGGTGTCTGAACAATAATTTCCATTTTTTACACGCCGGGATTCGAACCCAAGACAGTTAATTGAAAGCCAACTACCCTAAACCACTAAACCATATGAGATATACATAGAAAGCTAATTAATTGTTTTATGATCTCTGATAGCATAAATTTCATCGGATATAGCTGAAACCTAGTAAAGAACAAACCACGGCAAATAGTAACTATTTCCGGGTTGCAGCGGTAGCTAGCAACCTAGTAAGAGACGATCACGTCCAATGTTAAGAAATATAAAAACCCTAACTCCTAAAAAAAGAGTCAGATTACATAAAGGATCGATGGGGTTCATTATAAATTATAAAAGGTTTAGATCTTCTAATGTTCGAAGTTGTAATCAGGGTTTACATAATCTGATTTGTCATTCCGGGTTGCAGTGGTAGTCCGGGTTGCAGTGGTAGCTAGCAACCTAGTAAGAGACGATCGCGTCCAATGTTAAGAAATATAAAAACCCATAACTCCTAAAAAAATTATAATAAAGAACGAACACTAGCTCATAGAAATTGAAATAATAATTAATTGTACTCCGGTTTGCAGCTTACACAAACGCATACTCATACAAACTTGGGGGGTTGCTAGCTACTGCTGCAAATCAGATCTTTTCTTACATTTCAAGTTCTACCCATAAAATCACATGACAAGTAGTAAAAACCTAACAAAAACAAACAATTCTAAATTTTCAGGTATTTTCTAGTTTGAATTAAAATTTTTTAAATAAATGCTCAGACACCAGAAACATTTTTACAGTTTACACAGTAACTTTACCGATTCTGAACTCAAAACTAAAACAAAAAAAGAATTTCTTTTCTACGGAAATATAGCACAGCGTTATAGAGATACGCACTTTAGGAGTAACTCTAGCAAAAGCACCATAAAAATTTTGCACTTTACACAATAACTTTAGTGATTCTGAACTGAAAACTAAAACAAAAAAAAATTGAAATTCCTCTCTACGGAAATATAGCACAACTTTATAGAGATACTCACTCTAGGAGTTGAGCCAAAAAGTTTGGTTCCAGTTGACAATTATAACTTTCCTTAGCAGATAAATTCCTAAAAAACATAGCTTCACTGTTAGTATTTTCACTGTTAGTATTAAATTATAATAAAGAACGACCTCTTGCCTATACTAAATTTTATACGCCACTTAATTATAGTATAGGTTAGTAATTCAACAGATAGCATGGCACTGGAACATCGTAGAAAGTTGTTCAATGGCTCATTTTAAAGGAAATTAATTGGGTTAAAAACTTTTTGTAATTAAAACAAATTATTTTTATTATATTAAGAAATTTTAATTATGTTCCTTAAGAAATCATCATAAGTAAAAATTTCCCGTACGGAAATTGAACTCAAGCCTGCTGGGTGACAGCTATCCCAATCCGGGTTGCAGCGGTAGCTAGCAACCTAGTAAGAGACGATCACGTCCAATGTTAAGAAATATAAAAACCCATAGTTCTTAAAAAAAGAGTCAGATCAAAAAAAAAGTACACCATTAGAACCGCCTTGTCCGAAACCCCTGCATAGTAAAATTTCTGTCCCTTGGCTTGAACAGCAAGGGAAATATATTGGCTTGAAAATCAAGAAAAGTGGCAGCAACTACAACATTCTGCCTAAACGGGATATTTTTTTCTTTTTTCTTTTTTTTTCTTTTGTATCCAGAGATAGCTTGGCACTGGAACATCGTAGAGGGTTGTTCAATAGCTCATTTTAAAGGAAATTAATTGGGTTAAAAATCTATAGTAACTAAAATAAATTATTTCTAAAAGAGAATAAATTTTTCCACCAAAAACTGCATTTTGATGTCTTTTCACACTGCAGTCTTTCAAACATAATCGTATACCAGCGGTAAGAATTGAACCCACGCCTCTGAAGAGACTGGTGGCTAACACCAGTGCCTTGGACCACTCGGCCAGGCTGCCTCTCATAAATAAATATATATGTGAATTTGGGTTGCAGCAGTAGCTAGCAACCTAGTAAGAGACGATCAGTCCAATGCTAAGAAATATAAAAACCCAAAACTCCTAAAAATAGAGTCAGATCAAAACAAAAGTACATCATTAGAAATACCTTGTCTGAAACCCTACTAGATAAATAATGAACGTCATCATAGTTTTATATTAGAGTTATGACGTGAATAGAGTGACGTCATAATTAGTATATAAGGAAAGTCAAAACTGAAAATTCTCTCATTCTTGATTAGAATAATGGTTAGATCAAAGCAGGCTATACGCAAGTTGAAGAAAGAGTACTACACAAACAACAGAGATAGTAACTTGAAAAGAAAAAAGCAAAGGTATTCAACCGACCAGGCGTATCGAGAAGTAATAATTGAGAGAGCAAAAGAAAACAGCAAGATGTGTTATCACAATGATGAAGATTATAGACATGCAAAAATTGAGACAGCCAAACAAAAGATCAAGGAACGGTATGGTAATGATGAACATTACAGAGAAGCAAGAATTGAGCAGGCTAAACAAAAGATCAAGGAGCGTTATCACAATGATAAACTTTATAGAGAAGCAACAATTGAGCAGGCTAGACAAAAGAGCAGGGAACGTTATCACAATGATGAAGATTATAGACATGCAAAAATTGAGACAGCCAAACAAAAGATCAAGGAACGGTATGGTAATGATGAACATTACAGAGAAGCAAGAATTGAGCAGGCTAGACAAAAGAGCAGGAAACGGTATGATAATGATTAAGATTACCGAAACAAACATAAGAAAAAAGTTGCTACCAGAATAATGGGTAGATACTGGGGTGACAAAAGCTATAATGAAAAAATTAAATTCTCTGCGAGGTTGTACCGAAGAACGCATAAGGACAAAGGGAAAAATTACATTCAGAAATACAAGAATTTGGCAAAAATGCAGGCTGATCTTCGTAAATTGAGAAACATTTTACGCATGTTTTACCAGGATCACGAAAAGTATTCAAAATTACAGATTAAAATTCTCTTTGAAAGAGCGGATGCTGTTGAAAAGTCGGCTAGAAATTCCTTGGCAAAGCTTCATAGTAATATCCAAAAGAAATGTTGTCAGTTTAATGAAAAGCTTCCAAGGTATGGATTGGCAACTGCGGAACAGTTTACAGATGCAATGGAAAATGTTCGACAACACAGTGAATATACGGAGGCGTACTTCTTTGAAAATTCGTATATTAATTTTGGAAGGAGCAATTGCAGTTTATGTAGCAGCAATAAAAACATATACACAAGCATACCTATCAACAGCGAAGGAAAAGTAATGTTTTTCAATTATGGCGAAAACGAGCCTGTTAGGGTTATTAGTAAATGTGTTTGTAAGACTAATGATTTAGAACAAATTCCTGGAGCACCGACTCAAGAAAAAAGCATTTCTAACTGTGTTTTAAACAGTTCTTTTAGTTCTACTGAATATTTGGCAAAAAATTCTCTGTGTAGTAGAACAAACTGTCCTGAAAAGTACGAGACAACTATTGAAGAATGCTCTGAATCTAGATCTGACAAGGAAATTATGATGGCTGAAGTCACCTATAACAATCTGAGTAAACATTCAAAACCAATTATAATAAAGATCGAACTCTTCCCTATACTAACTTGCATACCCAACTTCACTATAGTTAAGATTACAGTATTTATATTATACATCATTGTAAATTATAAAAGGTTCAAATGTTCGAAGATTATAGAGTTAAAAATTTTCCCACATCGGGAATCAAACCCGAGCCTGTTAAGTGAAAGTTAACTATCCTAGCAACTAGACCATATGGAACCATAAAGAAGTATGATTTAAGAGCCATATGCATATTATTATTTCACCATACCAATTATAATAAGGCCAAAACCAAATCGTCGAATTGCAACCTTACTTTTGACACATTAGTTAAATCTTCATCAGGCTTAAAAAATGTTTTGCTAGTTTTACATGAAAGAACGAACCTTAGCCCATAGTAGAAGAAATAAGAATATCTAGGTTGCAGCGGTAGCTAGCAAACTATTACATAATCCGGGTTTAAGTGGTAGCTAGTAACCTAGTAAGAAACGCCAAATTAAAAGATGATCATGAGAAGAACAAACAATTGCTTATATTGGACTTAGTTAGCTGCCTGATTCTTTTAGGTTCGTCTCTTACTATTCCAAAGAAGAAAAAGCCGTAGGCTTTTTCCTGTTTGTAATAATACATGAAAAGATAACCATATGTGACGTAATAAGTGAATGCAATATTTATACACGTTCATCTTTCGACAAGTATTGCATTAAACAACGAGCTATATCCGGGTTGCAGCGGTAGCTAGCAACCTAGTAAGAGACGATCACGTCCAATGTTAAGAAATATAAAAACCCCTAACTCCTGAGAAAAGAGTCTGATCAAAACAAAATCCGGGTTGCAGCGGTAGCTAGCAACCTAGTAAGAGACGATCACGTCCAATGTTAAGAAATATAAAAACCCATAGTTCCTAACAAAGGAGTCAGATCAAAACAAAAAATACACCATTAGAACCGCCTTGTCCGAAACCCCTGTATAGGAAATTTTCTGTCCCTTGGCTTGAACAGCAAGGGAAATATATTGGCTTGAAAATCAAGAAAATTGACTTTAACCACGTTTATAATAAAGAACGACCTCTTGCCTATACTAAATTTTATAGGCCACTTAACTGTAGTATAGGCTAGTACATTACATTAAAAGACGATCATTGGAATAACAAACATTATAATAAAGATCGAACTCTTCCCTATACTAACTTGCATACCCAACTTCACTATAGTTTATAATAAAGATCGAACTCTTCCCTATACTAACTTGCATAGGCAACTTCACTATAGTCAAAATTACAGTATTTATATTATTTATAATAAAGATCGAACTCTTCCCTATAATAACTTGCATACCCAACTTCACTATAGTTAAGATTACAGTATTTATATTATACATCATTATAAATTATAAAAGGTTCAAATGTTCGAAGATTATAGAGTTAAAAATTTTCCCACATCGGGAATCGAACCTGAGCCTGTTAAGTGAAAGTTAACTATCCTAGCCACTAGACCATATGGAACCATAAAGAAGTATGATTTAAGAGCCATATGCATATTATTATTTCACCATACCAATTATAATAAGGCCAAAACCAAATCGTCGAATTGCAACCTTACTTTTGACACATTAGTTAAATCTTCATCAGGCTTAAAAAATGTTTTGCTAGTTTTACATGAAAGAACGAACCTTAGCCCATAGTAGAAGAAACAAGAATATCTAGGTTGCAGCGGTAGCTAGCAACCTATTACATAATCCGGGTTTTAATATAAGGACCCGTAAGACTACAAAGCTGAAACATTAATGGCTTTATCCAAGCAAGCTTCAAGTAAGTTAATTTATAATAAAGATCGAACTCTTCCCTATACTAACTTGCATACGCAACTTCACTATAGTTAAGATTACAGTATTTATATTATGCATCATTATAAATTATAAAAGGTTCAAATGTTCGAAGATTATAGAGTTAATTATATACTAAATTTTATAGGCCACTTAACTATAGTATAGGCTAGTATAGTTATCCAGGTTGCAGCGGTAGCTAGCAACCTAGTAAGAGACGATCACCTCCAATGTAAAGAAATATAAAACCCCTAACTCCTAAAAAAAGAGTCAGATCAAAACAAAAATTATACAATTAGAACCAACTTGTCCAAAACTCCTATTAAGGAAACTTACCGCCCTTTGGCTTGAATATAAAAAAAAATATATTGGCTTGAAAATCAAGAAAATTGACTTTTACCACGTTATTCTCCACAAACGGGATATTTTGTTCTTTCCGCTTGATTTTTCTTCTCAGCTAGCTGGGCACTGGAAAATCATAGAGAGCTAAAGAAAAAAAATCATAGAAATTACTACATCTAGTCACTTTTGTAATTAAAAATAAAATACTTTTTAAAGTAGAATCAATTTTGTCAAAAAATTGCATTTTTGATGTATTTTCATGCTGCAGTCTTTTCAAAGATATTTCAATTTTGAAGCAATCAAACAGTTCATGGTAATGATCTCTATAGTAATAATAGCTACTTGTCTCAATCCGGGTTGCAGCGGTAGCTAGCAACCTAGTAAGAGACGATCACGTCCAATGTTAAGAAATATAAAAACCCATAGCTCTTAAAAAAAGAGTCAGATCAAAACAAAAAGTACACCATTAGAACCGCCTTGTCCGAAACCCCTGCATAGTAAAATTTCTGTCCCTTGGCTTGAACAGCAAGGGAAATATATTGGCTTGAAAATCAAGAAAAGTGGCAGCTACTACAACATTCTGCCTAAACGGGATATTTTTTTCTTTTTTTTTTCTTTTTTTCTTTTTTTGTATCCAGAGATAGCTTGGCACTGGAACATCGTAGAGGGTTGTTCAATAGCTCATTTTAAAGGAAATTAATTGGGTTAAAAATCTATAGTAACTAAAATAAATTATTTCTAAAAGAGAATAAATTTTTCCACCAAAAACTGCATTTTGATGTCTTTTCACACTGCAGTCTTTCAAACATAATCGTATACCAGCGGTAAGAATTGAACCCACGCCTCTGAAGAGACTGGTGGCTAACACCAGTGCCTTGGACCACTCGGCCAGGCTGCCTCTCATAAATAAATATATATGTGAATTTGGGTTGCAGCAGTAGCTAGCAACCTAGTAATAGACGATCAGTCCAATGCTAAGAAATATAAAAACCCAAAACTCCTAAAAATAGAGTCAGATCAAAACAAAAGTACATCATTAGAAATACCTTGTCTGAAACCCTACTAGATAAATAATGAACGTCATCATAGTTTTATATTAGAGTTATGACGTGAATAGAGTGACGTCATAATTAGTATATAAGGAAAGTCAAAACTGAAAATTCTTTCATTCTTGATTAGAATAATGGTTAGATCAAAGCAGGCTATACGCAAGTTGAAGAAAGAGTACTACACAAACAACAGAGATAGTAACTTGAAAAGAAAAAAGCAAAGGTATTCAACCGACCAGGTGTATCGAGGAGTAATAATTGAGAGAGCAAAACAAAGGTATTCAACCGACCAGGCGTATCGAGAAGTAATAATTGAGAGAGCAAAACAAAACAGCAAGATGTGTTATCACAATGATGAAGATTATAGACATGCAAAAATTGAGACAGCCAAACAAAAGATCAAGGAACGGTATGGTAATGATGAACATTACAGAGAAGCAAGAATTGAGCAGGCTAAACAAAAGATCAAGGAGCGTTATCACAATGATAAACTTTATAGAGAAGCAACAATTGAGCAGGCTAGACAAAAGAGCAGGGAACGTTATCACAATGATGAAGATTATAGACATGCAAAAATTGAGACAGCCAAACAAAAGATCAAGGAACGGTATGGTAATGATGAACATTACAGAGAAGCAAGAATTGAGCAGGCTAGACAAAAGATCAAGGAGCGTTATCACAATGATAAACTTTATAGAGAAGCAACAATTGAGCAGGCTAGACAAAAGAGCAGGGAACGGTATGATAATGATGAAGATTACCGAAACAAACATAAGAAAAAAGTTGCTACCAGAATAATGGGTAGATACTGGGGTGACAAAAGCTATAATGAAAAAATTAAATTCTCTGCGAGGTTGTACCGAAGAACGCATAAGGACAAACGGAAAAATTACATTCAGAAATACAAGAAGATGGCAAAAATGCAGGCTGATCTTCGTAAATTGAGAAACATTTTACGCATGTTTTACCAGGATCACGAAAAGTATTCAAAATTACAGATTAAAATTCTCTTTGAATAAGCGGATGCTGTTGAAAAGTCGGCTAGAAATTCCTTGGCAAAGCTTCATAGTAATATCCAAAAGAAATGTTGTCAGTTTAATGAAAAGCTTCCAAGGTATGGATTGGCAACTGCGGAACAGTTTACAGATGCAATGGAAAATGTTCGACAACACAGTGAATATACGGAGGCGTACTTCTTTGAAAATTCGTATATTAATTTTGGAAGGAGCAATTGCAGTTTATGTAGCAGCAATAAAAACATATATACAAGCATACCTATCAACAGCGAAGGAAAAGCAATGTTTTTCAATTATGGCGAAAACGAGCCTGTTAGGGTTATTAGTAAATGTGTTTGTAAGACTAATGATTTAGAACAAATTCCTGGAGCACCGACTCAAGAAAAAAGCATTTCTAACTGTGTTTTAAACAGTTCTTTTAGTTCTACTGAATATTTGGCAAAAAATTCTCTGTGTAGTAGAACAAACTGTCCTGAAAAGTACGAGACAACTATTGAAGAATGCTCTGAATCTAGATCTGACAAGGAAATTATGATGGCTGAAGTCACCTATAACAATCTGAGTAAACATTCAAAACCAAAAATTGGGCAGCAGGTTACTTGGCAATGTCACCCTGATATCTGCAAGCTCTATCCGACGGATATTGAATTATGTCAAATTCTTTTTGATATCCTTGAAAATAATATAGCATTAAAATTTTCAACTGACAAAGTGGTTAATTTCTACCTTGGCGGCTTGGATTATTGTGAAATCAATTACAGGGACACAAGAAAGCATGGGCATTCGTTATACTGTAGCCCAAATGAGGGATGTCAGAGCTATTTGCGTTCTCTAAGGGCACTAGCTCCACATTTTCCTGTCTTGAACTGTTTCATTAATAGCGTATATAAGGCAGTATCAAAATGTAAGATTATACAACATATTAATCTACTAAAAGTCGAGGGCTCGTACAAGGAACTAAGTCATTACATAGAAGAAGTGTCAAGTAGACTCTGTCGTAATAATAGTCAAGACTTCTTTTACGGTGATAGCAAAATTAGAGTTTCTGTGGATGAAAATACAATAATAAAATTATTTGGTGAGAGCCTTGATAAGGTAGCTAACATTAGGGATGTTTACCCCACAATGCATTGTGACAGTTGTGAGCAGATAAAGACAAAATACCAATTGAAGAGTCTAAGATCCCTTTCAAATAAGAAAGGTTTTGATGTAATGATGGCCACGATTTTAGAACACCTACAACAGGACATACCCAAAGATGACAGAGAACAACTAGTTCAATGTACAGGTTGGAAAGAGGATGTCATGGATACATTCTTTGTCTGTGATTACTGTGCTGGGAAAATGTTGAAAAGTCAGGAGAATGTCCGATCAGTATTAAATAACCTTCATATAGACTGTACACCGGAATGTATAAAGTGTTTAAATAATTTTGAAATGGCAATGATTCGATTTGTAATGCCTTGTCTTACGATCGTCAGATTAGGGCAAGTAACTGCATTGAAGAGACCTAGAACAGAACTTGTTGACGCTCTTAAGGGGAGAATAGTATATCTACCTGTTGATGTGCAAGCAAATGCAGATATTCAGCCTGAAAAACTTCTTAACATTGATAGTTTTGTTGTCATTGTCAATGGTCAGCCTACTTACAACAAGAATGTTTGGACTGCACTAATAGATCTGAGAAAAGTCCATGAAGCACTGTTGTGGTTAAGAGAGAACAACAGTCTCTATAAAACAATACATGCATACACCCTAGAAGATTTAAAAAAAATACTTGAAGCCCGTCTTGCTGAAAAAGCGGTTGGTGTTGATAATTTACCTGAAATACCGGAAGCTGCAATCCTTCAGAAACTGACAGAAAGCGCAAAATCTACATTGGTTGAACATTTTTCTGTCCAGCCTCTCAATTCAGCGGTTCCAAAAGACTTCATTGAAGATTTTAAGCAAATGAAAGATCTTGGTACTGACCAATTTCAAATCAAGAAACTAAAAGGTGAGAGCGAAGACTTATTTCAGGAAGAACTTGATCTAAAAGTGTTTCCAAATCTTTTCCCGAAAGGCAAATATGGCTTGCGTGACAAGGCAAGACCATTTCGGATTAGGAATGCAGAATATTTTAAATCAAGGCTTCTTAGCAGACATACTAAGTTTCGTCTTGACAAACAGTTTCTTTTTCACAGCTTCCAATTGCAAGAATTCTCTTACATGTGTAATAGCGTTGGTCATATGTTGCGGACTGTGAAACCAAATCAAAATGCTCGTCAATTTATAGACAGGCTTCATTCCCGTGATGGAGAGATGGAAGCGACTTTGTTTTCTGTTCAATCAAAAATCAGAGGATCTCAGCAGTATTTTCAATCTCTTTCCTATAAAGTAAAGTCAATGATTGAGCAATTGGGTCCACCGACTTTGTTTCTGACAGTTTCATGTGCTGAGTGGTACTCTCCTGAATTTATTGACTATTTACGGACTGTCCATAAGAACTTACCTGGTGTGGCAAAAATAACCCCAGCAGAGTTGACGTGTCTAGATCCAATTGCAGTTTCCATGCACTTTGACCAAAAATGGACACCTATATTTAATGAGCTAATTTGTTTAAAGACAAATCCTTTGTTTGGTAAAATTAAGGATCATTTCTGGCGTATCGAGTATCAGAAACGAGGTGCGCCTCATGTACACTGTGTGTTGTGGATTGAAGATGCTCCTATTATTGGGAAATCAACAGCGTCTGAAGTGATTCAGTATATCAATAGTATTATAACTTGTGAAATACCAAATAGATTGACTAGTCCAACTCTTCACAAACTGGTCAAAGACCATCAAGTGCACCGCTGTAATACATACTGTCAAAGAAAGTATAAGAGAAAAAGAGGAAGATGGGTTACGTATTGTAAGTTTGGCTTTACTCGTCCTACAAAGGAACGAACAGAATTATATGACATCCTTGACTGCTTGGCTCATGGTACAAACCGTAAAAAGCCAAGAAAAAGAATATATCATCTGCTTCGAAGAGATGACAAGCGTTATATAAATGACTATTCTCCTGCGTTACTTATTGCTAATCAAGCAAACATTGATGTTCAATATATTGGCCATTTGGGCTCTAAACTACCGTGTTACATTACCGATTACATGACAAAAGCAGAGAGTGTCGAAATAGAAGCAATGTGGGAGGAAGTAAATAATGCATGCAAAAGTCTTGGTCAACGAACTATGTCCTACTTGTTGAAGTCCATAAGAACCCGTCAAGTTGGAGCAGTTGAAGCTGCTGATAGGCTTCTTGGTACTAAATTGTATAGTATTTCTAGGCAATTTAGATATATTGACCTTGCGAAAAAGAGCGAGGTGAAGAGGACACTGAGAAGGTATGAGGAGCTTGAAAAGCTTGCTAAAAACGATCCACAGAGTAGTGATTTGTACATTGCCCACTGGGTTATTGATATCTACCCTAAAAGACCGGAACATATGGAAAATATTAGTCTTTTTCAGTTATTGTCTTGGTATGAACGGGAGCGTAATGGTACTGATGATAATATGATGTTAACTGACGGGTCCTTCTACCTCAGAAAAAGGCTTTTTAAACCGTATATCATACAGCACAGAAAGGTAAACCCATTTGAAACTGACGAGAAGAAAAATGCTTACTATGGAGATCTTTTAAAATTGTTTAAACCTTGGAGAGATGAAAATGAACTAGTAGTCAGTGGAAATAGCAACTACGAAACCTACTGTGTTGAAAGTGTAAACTATCCCGACATGGTAGCTTACCACGAAAAATTTGTTGTTAAGAGGAAAAGCGATATAGAATTTGAAGAAAGGGTCCGAGAACGTGCAAAAGAAATTCTGAAGGCAGAATTTACAGTAAAGAACGAACTTCAGCCCACAGTAAATAAAATAAGATTATAATTTATGACTCAAACAAGTAATTTGTGTGCTTTGGTCTAATCCAGGTTGCAGCGGTAGCTAGCAACCTAGTAAGTCACGTCCAATGTTAAGAAATATAAAAACCCATAGTTTCTAAGAAATAGTCAGATGAAAACAAAAAGTACACCATCAGAACCGCCTTGTCTGAAATCCCTGTATAGGAAACTTTCTGTCCCTTGGCTTGAACAGCAAGAGAAATATATTGGCTTGAAAGTCCAGAAAAGTGGCAGCTACTACAACATTCTGCCTAAACGGGACATTTTTTTTCCGGGTTGCATTTATAATAAAGAACGAACTCTTCCCTATACTAACTTGCATACGCAACTTCACTATACTTAAGATTACAGTATTTATATTATACATCATTATAAATTATAAAAGGTTCAAATGTTCGAAGATTATAGTGTTAAAAATTTTCCCACACCGGGAATCGAACCCGAGCCTGTTAAGTGAAAGTTAACTATCCTAGCCACTAGACCATATGGAACCATAAAGAAGTATGATTTAAGAGCCATATGTATATTATTATTTCACCATACCAATTATAATCCGGGTTGCAGTGGTAGCTAGCAACCTAGTAAGAGACGATCACGTCCAATGTTAAGAAATATAAAAACCCATAGTTCCTAATCCGGGTTGCAGCGGTAGCTAGCAACCTAGTAAGAGACGATCACCTCCAATGTTAAGAAATATAAAACCCCCCAACTCCTAAAAAAAGAGTCAGATCAAAACAAAAAGTACACCATTAGAACCACCTTGTCCGAATCCTCTATAAAGGAAACTTACCACCCTTTGGCTTGAATAACAAAGAAAATATATTGGCTTGAAAATCAAGCAAATTGACTTTTACCACGTTATTCTCCACAAACAGGATATTTTTTTCTTTCCGCTTTTTCTTCCTGCTCAGCTAGCTGGGCACTGGAAAATCATAGAGAGCTGTATAATAGCTCATTTTAAAGGAAATTGCAACATCTAGTCACTTTTGTATTTAAAAATAAAATACTTTTTAAATTATAATAAAGAACGAATATTTTACCGATTATCTACTAATAACCATATATGACGTAATAAGTAATCCGGTCTGCAGCGGTAGCTAGCAACCTAGTAAGAGACGATCACGTCCAATGTTAAGAAATATAAAAACCCATAGTTCTTAAAAAAAGAGTCAGATCAAAACAAAAAGTACACCATTAGAACCGCCTTGTCCGAAACCCCTGCATAGTAAAATTTCTGTCCCTTGGCTTGAACAGCAAGGGAAATATATTGGCTTGAAAATCAAGAAAAGTGGCAGCTACTACAACATTCTGCCTAAACGGGATATTTTTTCTTTTTTTTTCTTTTTTTCTTTTTTTGTATCCAGAGATAGCTTGGCACTGGAACATCGTAGAGGGTTGTTCAATAGCTCATTTTAAAGGAAATTAATTGGGTTAAAAATCTATAGTAACTAAAATAAATTATTTCTAAAAGAGAATAAATTTTTCCACCAAAAACTGCATTTTGATGTCTTTTCACACTGCAGTCTTTCAAACATAATCGTATACCAGCGGTAAGAATTGAACCCACGCCTCTGAAGAGACTGGTGGCTAACACCAGTGCCTTGGACCACTCGGCCAGGCTGCCTCTCATAAATAAATAAATATGTGAATTTGGGTTGCAGCAGTAGCTAGCAACCTAGTAAGAGACGATCAGTCCAATGCTAAGAAATATAAAAACCCAAAACTCCTAAAAATAGAGTCAGATCAAAACAAAAGTACATCATTAGAAATACCTTGTCTGAAACCCTACTAGATAAATAATGAACGTCATCATAGTTTTATATTAGAGCTATGACGTGAATAGAGTGACGTCATAATTAGTATATAATTATAATTACATTAAAGAACGAACTTTAGTCCATAGTCCGGGTTGCAGCGGTAGCTAGCAACCTAGTAAGAGACGATCACGTCCAATGTTAAGAAATATAAAAACCCATAGCTCCTAAAAAAGGAGTCAGATAAAAACAAAAAGTACACCATTAGAACCGCCTTGTCCGAAACCCCTGTATAGGAAACTTTCTGTCCCTTGGCTTGAACAGCAAGGGAAATATATTGGCTTGAAAATCAAGAAAATTGACTTTAACCACGTTATTCTCCCCAAAAGGGATATTTTTTTCTTTTTTCTTTTTTTGTATCCAGAGATAGCTTGGCACTGGAACATCGTAGAGGGTTGTTCAATAGCTCATTTTAAAGGAAATTAATTGGGTTAAAAATCTATAGTAACTAAAATAAATTATTTCTAAAAGAAAATAAATTTTTCCAATAAAAACTGTATTTTTGATGCAGTGACGTCACAATTACTATATAAGAAACGTCAAAACTGTAAATGGTCTCATTTATGAATACATAATGGTTAGATCAAAGCAAGCTACACGCAAGTTAAAAAATCAGTACTAAAAAATCAAGAAAAGTGGCAGCTACTACAACATTCTGCCTAAACGGGATATTTTTTCTCTTTTCTTTGTTTCCAGTATAATAAAGATCAAACTCTTCCCTATACTAACTTGCATACGCAACTTTACTATAGTTAAGATTACAGTATTTTTATAATTTTTTTTACATTAAAAGACGATCACTGAAATAACAAACCATTCCATACATTGAACTTAGTTAGCTACTTAATTGTTTGAGTTTTGTCTCTTACTATTTAAAAGAAGAAAAAGCCGTAGGCTTTTTCCTGTTTCTATTTATAGTTAAAGAACGAACTCAAGTTCAAAGAAACTGAACACTGTGGTTCATTCATATTATCTTCATTATTTTAGTTAGAATGTAAATAAACAAGTTTCTTTTTTAAATTTTTAAATTGAAAAGATAGTGCTTTTAATTACATTAAAAGACGATCACTGAAATAACAAACCATTCCATACATTGGACTTAGTTAGCTACTTGATTGTTTGAGTTTCGTCTCTTACATAACAAGAGAGGATCACGTCTAATACTAAGAAATGTAATATTTCTGGGTTGCAAGGTAGCTAGTTACATAAAGGCTCGTTCATCGAATTTAAGCTGAAACTAAGTGAAGGACAATTATGCCTCAATATATTCCCAGTGATGTATAAGATTTCCCATTACATCTGTAAACTGTTCCACAGTTGCCGGTCCATACCTTGGAAGCTTTTCACTAAACATACAACATTTCTTTTGGATATTAATATGAAGTTTTGCGAAAGCATCTATAGCTGACTTTTCAACAAAATCTATTCTTTCAGAGATAATTTTAATCTTAAATTTTGAATATTTTTTGTATTCCCGGTAAAACATACGTAAAATTTTTCTCAATTTACAAAGATCAGCCTGTGCATTCTTTGCAGCTTGTGTAAACTACAAAAATATCCATGGTATCCGAGCAATATTTACAAAAAAAGACGATCATTGAAATAACAAACAATTGCATACATTGGAATTAGCTAGCTACTTGATTGTTTGAGACTCGTCTCTTACTATTTCAAAGAAGAAAAAGCCGTAGGCTTTTTCCTGTGTGTAATCAGTTTATTGTCATAGGCAGCGCGCTAGCACTGCCTGAGTAAAGAACGATGTAGGCACAATGTGTTTTTCTTCTTCAGTCAGGCACTTCGTATCGAAGGAGTTGTCGTATCCGGTTTGCACTGATTTTACAGTGAAGAACGAACCTTAGCTCATAGTAACAGAAATACGAATATCTAGGTTGAAGCGGTAGCTAGCAACCTAGCTACCGGTAGCTAGCAACCTAGCTATTAATTACATAATACGGGTTGCAGCGGTAAAAATACGGGTTGCAGAGGTGGAAACACCAAATTAAAAGATGATCATAAGAAGCACAAACCATTGCTTATATTGGATTTAGTTTTACGCTAGGGATCCGGGTTGCACCGGTAGTTACATTAAAGGACGATCATTTGAATAACAAACCATTGCATACATTAGACTTTGTTTAGCTTCTTGATGGTTTTAGGTTCATCTCTTACTATTTCATCCGGGTTGCAGCGGTAAATAGCAACCTAGTAAGAGACGATCACGTCCAATGTTAAGAAATATAAAAACCCATAGCTCCTAAAAAATGAGTCAGATCAAAACAAAAAGTACACCATTAGAACCGCCTTATCCGAAACCTCTGTATAGTAGACTTTCTGTCTCTTGGCTTGAGAACAGCAAAGGAAATATATTGGCTCAAAAATCAAGAAAATCAAGAATTTTCGTTTTTAGTTTTACAGTAAAGAACGATCTCTCGTCCATATTATAAAGACGGTCATTGGAATAAAAACCCAATACATACATTTGATTTAGTTAGCTACTTGATTGTTTGAGGCTAGTCTCTTACTATTTCAAAGAAGAAAAAAGCCGTAGGCTTTTTCCTGTTTGTAATCAATTAGAAAGAGTTCTACCTTTAATCCGGGTTGCAGCGGTAGCTAGCAACCTAGTAAGAGACGATCAAATATAAAAGCCCATAGTTCCTAACAAAGGAGTCAGATCAAAACAAAAAGTACACCATTAGAACCGCCTTGTCCGAAACCCCTGTATAGGAAACTTTCTGTCCCTTGGTTATAATAAAGAACGACCTCTTTCCTCTACTAAATATTATAGGCCACTTAATCCGGGTTGCAGCGGTAGCTAGCAACCTAGTAAGAGACGATCACGTCCAATGTTAAGAAATATAAAAACCCATAGTTCCTAAAAAAAAGGAGTCAAATCAAATTCAAAAGTACACCATTAGAACCGTCCAAAACCCCTTGTCCAAAACCCCTGTATTGTATAATAAAGAACGACTTCTTGCCTATACTAAATTTTATACGCCACTTAATTATAGTATAAGTTCAACAGATAGCTTTGCACTGGAACATCGTAGAGAGTTGTTCAATGGCTCATTTTAAAGGAAATTACTGGGGTTAAAAACCTTTTGTAATCAAAACAAATTATTTTTATTACATGAAGAAATTCTAATTATATTCCTTAAGAAATCATCATAAGTAAAAATTTCCCATACGGAAATTGAACTCAAGCCAACTGGGTGAGAGCTATTTAACATTAAAAGACGATCATTGGAATAGCATAACACTGCATACATTGGACTTAATTAGCAACTTGATTGCTTGAGGTTCGTCTTTTAATATTTCAATGAAGAAAAAGCCATAGGCTTTTTCCTGTTTGTAATGATATAGCATAAAACGGAACCCAAGTTGTAACTGACGTTATCCTGGTTGTTATGATAAATTACATACAAGATAGATACATTTATCTGGAATTAAACCTTAAAACATTTTTATATAATCATTTTTATAATAAAGAACGAAATCTACCATATATCCGGGTTGCAGCGGTAGCTAGCATTACAGTAAAGAACGATCTCTCTCCCATACTAACTGATATATGGTGGTTCCAGGTGCATTTTCCCGATTATCTACTAATAACCATATATGACGTAATAAGTGACATGACATAATATATAAAACCTATTGTGTACTAATAACCATATATGAATTAATTACCGACGTGACGTAAAAATTGAAAAATTTTATTTTATTTTATTTTCGTTTTTAGTTCAGAATCGCTAAAGTTATAAATTGCAAAAATATTTATGGTGTCTGAACAATAGTTTTAATCTTTTAATTTAGACTAGAAAAATACCTGAAAATTTAAGTTTAATTTTTTGTTAGGTTCTTGATACTTGATACGTGACATAAACATTCAACTAAATTTTCTAAATGAAAATGGCTTTAAAGAATCTTGTCGGACAAAAAATTATGAACGAGGTACTCAAAAGTAAACAGAATGGCACAGATTGGAGAGTTCTTGTTGTTGATCGGCTTTCAATGAGAATGGTGTCTGCCTGCTGTAAAATGCAGGAAATTGCCTCAGAAGGAATCACAATTGTTGAGGATATAAACAAAAGTAGGGAGCCATTGCGTCATTTGGAAGCGGTTTATCTTTTGACTCCTACAAACGATTCTATAAAACCTCTCATCGCAGATTTTGGATGTCCAGGGAGAACTCAGTACAAGGCTGCTCATGTATTTTTTACTGAAGCCTGTCCAGAAGAGCTCTTTAACGAACTTTGCAAGCACATCTCTGGAAAGTATATAAAAACTTTGAAAGAAATCAACATTGCTTTCCTTCCATATGAAAGTCAGGTCTTTTCACTTGATTTTCCTGATGGTTTCCAATGTTACTATAATCAAAACAAAGCCTCGCAAAGGACTGCTGCAATGGAAAGAATGGCAGAGCAAATTGCCACCCTTTGTGCTACATTAGGGGAATATCCTGCTGTGAGATATCGAGCTGATAACGAGAGAAATATCGAATTCGCCAAAATTGTTCAGCACAAGCTTGATGGTTACAAAGCAGATGAGCCTACAATGGGAGATGGCCCTGAGAAGTCCCGTTCACAACTTTTAATCGTTGATCGTGGGGTTGATGGCGTCTCACCTCTGTTGCATGAACTCACATTTCAAGCCATGGCATATGATTTGCTTCCCATTGAAAATGATGTCTACAAGTACTTGAATTCAGGTGTGGAAAAAGATGTCCTTCTTGATGAAAATAATAACCAGTGGAAAGAACTACGGCATCAGCACATTGCAGTAGTTTCGCAAAACATTACGAAGAACTTGAAGACCTTTGTTGATTCAAAGAAGAGTCTGACTGCTGGTGACAAGTCATCAATTCGTGATCTATCTATGATGATCAAGAAAATGCCACAGTATCAAAAGGACCTAAGTAACTACTCTTCACTCCTGAATCTAGCTGAAGACTGTATGAAAAAATACCAGAGTGAAGTCAGTCGTCTTTGTAAAGTTGAACAGGACTTGGCAATGGGTGTTGACGCTGAAGGAGAGAAAGTCAAAGATCCAATGCGACTAATTGTTCCTTTGCTTCTTGAAGAAAATGTTTCTCCCATGGACAAGATTCGTATAATTCTCCTCTACATTTTGTCGAAAAACGGAATATCTGGAGAAAATCTGACTAAACTTATTCAACATGCGGCAATACCAGACCCTGAACGACCCATCATCACCAACATGGCAAACCTTGGGTTCTGTGTCATCAATGAGGGAGGTCGTAGAAAGCAGTGGTGTCCAAATCGCAAGGAAAGAGAGCAGACTTACCAGATGTCCCGTTGGACTCCTATTATCAAGGATGTTATGGAAGATGCCAATGATGATAAACTTGATGGAGAGCATTTTCCTTATCTTGCTGGACGAGCTGCATCGACTGGTGCTAGAGGAATACCCACCAGTGCTCTTTATGGAAAGGGGCATAAGGACAGATCACAGCAAAATATGAAAAACGTTCCACGGCTGATAGTTTTCATCGTTGGCGGTGCCACATTTTCAGAGATTCGTTGTGCTTACGAAGTTACGAAAGCTATTAATACTTGTGAAGTTATCATTGGATCCACCCACATAATAAGCCCAGAAGAATTTTTGAAGGATCTAAAGCAGCTGTCTGAATAGAAAATATTCAAGGCATTGCTGGCCGATGCTGTGCCAATAGGAGCCACAGATGAATATAGCACTGTTATATGACTAATTTGGAACCGGTTATTGTTTTCTAATTATAACTTATCCAAATCAAGCAATAGTAATTGACAAAAAAAAAAAAAAAAAAAAAAAAAAAACGGCGTTGCGATATCAAGATAGCGTAACGAAAGATGCAGCCATGATTACAGCTGTGAAATTTTTTACGAGGGAGATTTTTCGAGAAAACCATGAAAAACTGAACGAGATAGCAGACAGTTTTGGTGAGCAGTATGTGAAAGAAAGGCGTAGTCAAGCTTCGAGAGAAACGCTAGCCAGTGATATGTATGATACTGTGAAACTATTGAGCTCTGTAACTGAGTTTAAGACACGATTCACCATTTGGAAATTATCCGAAGTACCGAAAATAATAAAGAACGACATTTTGCCTATACTAAATTTTATACGCCACTTAATTATAGTATAGGTTAGTAATTCAACAGATAGCTTGGCACTGGAACATCGTAGAGAGTTGTTCAATGGCTCATTTTAAAGGAAATTAATGGGGTTAAAAGTCTTTTGTAATTCAAACAAATTATATTTATTACATTAAGAAATTTTAATTATATTCCTTAAGAAATCATCATAAGTAAAAATTTCCCATACGGAAATTGAACTCAAGCCAACTGGGTGAGAGCTATCCCAACCTCTAGACCATATAGGATATATTAAAATATCCGATTAGTGAAGTTTATGTTAAAGAACAAATTATACACCTAGTTAGCTGTCTGATTATTTGAGGATCGTCTCTTACTATTCCATTCCAAAGAAGAAAAAGCCGTAGGCTTTTTCCTGTTTGTTATTTATAATTCGGGTTCAAGCGGTAGTTATTTATAATAAAGATCGACGTCTTGCCTATACTAAATTTTATACGCTACTTAATTATAGTATAGGTTAGTAATTCCACAGATAGCTTGGCACTGGAACATCGTAGAGAGTTTTTTAATGGCTCATTTTAAAGGAAATTAATGAAGGTTAAAAAACCTTTTGTAATTATAAAACAAATTATTTTTAATTACAGTAAAGAGCAAACCCTAGCCTATACTAACATCCGGGTCACATTACAGTAACTTCCAGCCCATAGTAATTATAATTTCATGTTAAAGATTGATCAATGATGTCATAATCGTAGGTTTTACATTAAGGAACAATCTGTAGCCCATAGTAAATGAAATAACAGAAAGAATCATTATATGTATGATTATTTTAATTATATTTGTTAAGAAATCAAAATAAGTAAAAATTTCCCATACTAGGAATTAAACTTGAGCCAACTAGGTAAGAGTTAGCTATCCCAAAACAATAGACCATGTAGGATATATTAGAATATCTGATTAATGAAGTTTGGTAAAGAGTGATATAAAATGCATTACTTTTTGGGGGTTTAACATAAATCTAATTTTTCAACTGAAACTAGATCAATTCCTTAAAATTGTAAGCAAAATAATTTTTTTTACTGTAAACTGCAAAAAAATTTCTCATATTTGAACAATAATTTTGATTTTTTAATTCGAACCAGAAAAATAGCCGAGAATTTGAAAATTGTCTTTTTTTTGGGTTCTAACTACTTGAGCTTACATAAGCAATAATAAAGAAAATTCTAAAATACATTACATGTCCAAATCGTATGAAGAAGATGAAAGATCTGTTGCATCTTTTGATTTAAGTTCACTCATCGACACAGACGAATATTTAGAAATCAGAGAAAGAAAACTAGAAAATAAACCTAGGAACAAAACATCAAAATTCAGTAATGAAGATGATATTTCTATTTTATCTTTTAGTTTAGATTCACTAAATGACAAAGAACAATATTTAGAATGCAAAGAAACAAAGTTAGAAAATATCTCTTGCAGCAAAAAAACTGATAGAAATGCTTATGATAAAATCGAATCAAATGAATCACTACAGAGTATGACGGAGGATAAAAAAAGCGAACAAGCTGAAAACAAGATTGTCGAAGCAAAAACAGTAAAAAGGATGGACATAAGAAAGACCAAGTCAAAAAGAAAAGATAAAGCTAAAACTGATAACGATGAAAAGAATAATCCTTGTACAGAAACAGGAAAAATTAATTTAAAACAGAAAAAAACACGTTGGTACCATAATCTAAATCCTTTCTATTATTACAAAAAAGTGCTAGCAAAAGATAAGAAAGTTCAGAAGGGTGGAGAATCTAAAGGATCGCAAACAGCTGAAGTAACTGTATGGCTTGGGGATTTATACCAAATAAACGACAAAATTTATTTTTCACCTGCAATATCACAAAACAAAGATATCAAATCAGAAAATGATGAAATTAGTTCAACTACAAACGAAAATATGCAAAATCAAGGAAAGCAAATGAAACAGTTAGCACCAAATGGTCTACAAAGTGACATTTCAAAGGAAAATAAAACGACCACTCAGTCAAATGATGATATCATCACCTCGAAGGAAAAAAAGCGGAGAAATGTAATTTCTAACAACGATTTTCACTAAGCTGAAAACTTTTGGTTTTACTGTTAAAGGTTTTTGATATGTTATAATGCCTTGTTAAAATAAATACAAACATTTTTGAAATTATCCATTTTTTGCTATTTCCAAATTTCAATGTCTATTCACACGCAGTCTATTCAAAGATATTTGATTATTACAGCAAATCTGATTTCTTACACCGATTTCTACTAAGCTTCAAACCTTTGGTTTTCTTTTTAAGGTTTTGGAATTGTTGTAACTCCTTGTTAAAATATTTACAGGTATTTTGGCAATTACCAGTTTTTTGTTGTTTGGTTCAAACCGTTTTTGCTAACGAACTGTTTCTAGTAAAGATCGACCCTTTGCCTTGAATATATTTTTATTTACTAGGAATGTTAGTACAAATGTAACTGAAATTACCATCTGAAATTAACTTTAAATATAGGGATGTTTTAGTGTATTGTCATGACATCATATGGTCAAATTATAATACAAACGTCACACACACACACACACACACACATTTATAACCAAGGCCGTATCCATGGGGGGGTTTAACCGGTTTGAACCCCTTTTTAATACTTGACAGTGATTGGAGGGCAACTAACCCCCCTCTCACGCCCACCTTTTCCTAAACACATCCAATCAAAATTTTGAAATAGCCATTCTTTTCAACGTGGTTGAAAATTCTTGAAATTAGGTCTTTGAGGATGGCAACCCCCCACAGCCCTCAAGACAAGGGTGGTAAGTTATGCCCTGGGGGCATATAAGATTTTATAGAAAGCGTTGTCGTAGAAACTTCAAAAGGAGAGCATTCGATTATGTTCAACATAGTTGAAAGGCTTGGAAATTATATCTTTGAGCACGACACTCCCTCCCAAGGTCTTTCGGGCAAGGTTCAATAGTTATTCCCTCGGGGCATATATGGTTCTAATGGAAGGAAAGCTCGTATAAACTTCCGAGGGCTCATTTCATTGGAAATTGAAAGTTCTAGTTCACTTTTTAAGCGCCAAAATATATTGGAGGGTACCCAATCCCCCTCCCATGCCCTTTTTTCCCAAATGCATCCAATAAAAATTTTGAGATAGCTATTTTTTTTTTAAAATAGTTCAAAGATCATATAACAAAAACTCCGGTGTCGACACAAAACCCCCAGGTCCCGGAGGCAGTTATTGTAAGTTATACCCTGGGGGCATATATGGCCCTTATGGAAGGGATTCTCGTATAAACTTCAAAGAGGACTCATTCGATTGGAAATTGAAAATTCTAGTTCACTTTTAAGAGTTAAAAGAGATTGGAGGGCGCTTATTCCCCCCTCCACGCCCTTTTTTCTCAAACTCATCTGATAAGAACTTAGAGATAGCAATATTTTTAAAAATACTTCAAAGACCAGATAACGAAAACTCCGGGGTCTACGCAGCCCCCATGGCCCGAAGGCAGGCGTTGTAAGTTATGCCCTAGAGGAATATGTGGTTCTTATGGAAGTGCTACGCGTAAAAACTTCAGAAAAGGCTAATTTGATTGGAAATTGAAAGTTCTAGTTCAGTTTTGAGAGTCAAAAGAGATTGGAGGGCAACTAGCCCCCCCCCGCCCCTTTTTCCCAAATACATCTGATAAAAATCTTGAGGTAGCTATTAATTTAAAAATTGTTCAAAAGTCAGATAACAAAAACTCATGTGTTGACAAAACCACCCAGGCCTCGGGGGAAGGCGTTGTAAGTTATGCCCTGGGGGATATATGGTTTTTATAAAAGGGATACTCGTATAAACTTCAGAGAGGGCTAATTTGACTGGAAACTGAAACTTCGAGTTCACTTTTTAATAGTCAAAAGAGATCCAAGGACAACTAGCCCCTCTCCCTCCCCATGCCTTCTTTCTCCAAACCCATCTGATAAAAAAATTTTGAGATAGATATTTTGTTAAAAATAAAATAGTTTAAAGGTCAGATAAGAAAAACTCCGGCGTCAATAAAACCCGCCAGGGCCCGGAAGAAGGGGTTCTAAGTTATGCCCTAAGGGCATGTATGGTTCTTATGAAAGGGATGCTCGTATAAACTTCATAGAGATCTCATTTGATGGAAATTGAAGGTTCTAATTCACTTTTTAAGAGTAAAGATATATAAGGGCAACTACCCCCCCCCCATGCCCTATTTTCAGCAAACCCATCTGCTACCAATTTTGAGATAGTCAGTTTTTTAAACATTGTTCAAAATTTAGATAACAAAAACTCCGGTGTCAACACAACCCCCCAGGGCACAGGCGTTGTAAGTGTTTTCCTGTGTAACCCCCCAGGCGTTGTAAGTGTATTCCTGTGAGCGTGTACGGTTCTTAGGAAAGGGATGCTCGTATAAGCTTCAGAGAGGGCTCATTTGATTACAAATTGAAAGTTTTAGTTCAGTTTTTAAGAGTAAAAAGACATCCTAGGCCAACTAGCTTTCCCCAAAACTCCATTTATTTTTTTCCCAGGTGCACTTCATATAGTTCATATAACAAAGTTCAGAAAACAAAAACTCCGATGTCGAAACAGCCCCCAAGGACCCGAGAGTAGGCGTTGTAAGTTATACCCTGTGGGGATATATTGTTGTTATGGAAGGTATGCTCGTATAAACTTCATAGAGGGCTCATTTTATTGGAAATTGAACGTTGTAATTCACTATTTAAGAGTAAAGAATGATCGGAGGGCAAACAGCCTCCCCCACACTCCTTTTGTTTTTTTACAGATTCACTTCATATAGAAGGGGTCATCGTATAAATTTCAAAGAGGGCTCATTTCAAAGGGGGTAAACTTTTTTGACTTTGTTATTGCTACTTTGATACCAATTTGGATACTTTGATGAAGATTTGATTTTTTTTAAAGTTCGATTTTGAAATAAGGAATTCTTTAAAACTTGAAACTTTTTGCAATCAAAACGAATAAAAATTAATTAAAAATACTTTAAGAAAAATAAGTTTTCCAAAGAAAGTAAGGGCCATTTTAAGCTTAATCTCAGCAGTTAATATAAAAACTCAAAACGACCAGAAATTACTATTAAAGAATAAATGAAACACAAAACGAACGGAAATTATATAAACAATCATAGGAAAGAACATACAACAAATAATAGTATAAATGAATAAACGGATCTTAAAGTGAATAATGCATAAATTGAATATGCAAATCAAGCTTAAAACGAAAAAAAATATTTTTCTATTGAAGTATAAATGAAACTCAAAACGAACAGAAGTTAAATAAACAATCAATGCAAACAAACATACAATAGATATTAATGCAAATGAATAAATAAATCTTAAAACGAGTGGAACTTAAATTGAATAGGCAAATCAAGCTTTAAACCAACAAAGATCACTACAAAAAAGAGTTTGGGCGTCACCTCCATCTCTCGCTGTAAAAGTCTAAAGCCTATTGCGTCATTGGCGCTTTACTGAAAACTATATGCGTCTAGAACAGTCTAGGAAAGTATAAACAACGTCAAATTGAATATTTGCAATATAATGATATTATTTGTTTAAAGATCCATCATTAAAAGAATTTATTTCACTCTAGTTTTATTTTTATTTTCAATGCTGTAAAAACTTGAAAATAGAATAATTGTAATATATTTCATTTTCTGTGACGCGCCAATGACGCAATAGGCTTTTGGTTTTTATTTACAGATAAGGAAGGGGGTAGTATCCAATCTTTTGTTTGCAGTGAAATTATATTTGTCTTGAACAACTTTAGAAAGAACTAATAAATTAAACTGAATATTTGATGTATAATGATACTAGTGGAGATCTAAGTTATATTTCTAGCCGATTATGTTCCTTGGCACCTTTCCAAGGCAGATTACCAGACTGGTTATTGCTATTGATATCAATTGCACATGGAATTATACAAAAACTGTACAAGAAAACCCACGTCTGAGGCACTACAGTATCACATGCACATTGCCAAAAAAAGTTGGCAAGGTATAATGTGGTCTAACCTGTTTTGAGAGTATGGTCGAAATTATATAACTCATTCAGACTGGTTTTTGAGTCAACATCGGTTTTTTAGGAGCCAATCAGAGAGAGAGAGAGAGAGAGAGCGGAGGTTACTCCATATACGATAACTTGATTGGTGGTTGGGATTTGAATAAAAGGAATGGTTTTCACTACAATTCATATTAGTAAGAGAATTGAATTCAAAGGGAATAGTTTATTTAAGAGGGTATTTGTAGAGAAAAATGTGGAGTGCTTTCGTATTGTCGGAAAAGAATGATTGAGCTAAAAGCATCAGCAATGATATAAGAAGGCCAAATGTTGCTGTTGAAATAACAAGTAGGTGTAGAATATACCTTGAATTGGATAATATGTATGCTAGATGTGTGATATCATTAAGCAAAATAAGCAGGAGGAGCAACTATGTTTTGCTGGAAAAGTGAATATTGTGCATATAAATCAACTTCGGTCAGCATTAGATGTGCTATCGAAATATATTGATGAGAACAAAATGCATCAGTGAATATTATTGTAGTAACTATGCTCAATAAAATTGTTTCTAAATCAGAGGTATTTTTCTTTCTATAGTAGACTAGCGTATATTTTTTAGAGTAGAAAAAATTCAGGTTAGTCTGAAGTTGGTAGTGAGAGTGTTAGGACTCTAAAAAAATTGATTGATTTGAGAAAGAGCGAATCATGAGGAATCTAGTGCTTATGGAAAAACGTTTGATTCTAGATGACGATTTTCAAGAGCTGTCTGTTCAAAGGAAGATATTTTCTCTGGTAATGCTTGTCGATATAATGAAAACTGATTCTCCATAATTAGACTATTTTATGAAGCTTCTACGTCGTGGTCCAAATGCATTTACACAATTTATTGATATATTGATCACGACACGGCAAAATGATATTGTGGATATGCTTTTAAACATTAGTTTAGAAATTTAGGACTTTTTTCATAAGAAAGATGGTGCTCAAGGGTGATTTACTCCTCTCTCTCTCAATTTTTTGTTGTTGCTAGCTTAATTTCATTGTGGCAGTGAGAGTGTCAACACATAAAAAAAAATGTTCCATACATGCCCGCTATGTATGTACACACTGGGCAGTTGGTCATCATGTGAGAATTGCACAATGATTGATGAGTATGATGAAAAGTGTAGATTATGCAACCCGTGTAAATTGCAATAAAGGATATGCTGTACAAATCAAAGATGGTAATTCCTGTCTTGAAGAGGTGTGTGACTCATCCTAGAAGGCACCTATGCTCCAATTGTCACTATGATAAATGTAATCAGTGGGAGAATACATATCCTGGTATGATTGGAAAGAATCCTAAGCGTGATTTTAGTTTAATGCTACGAGATTGGTATTGTCGTGGTTTTACATTGTTCTGGGAGAAGGAACCGAGTCAGTCATTCAACTGTTGGAACAGCAAGAGAATAGGGTTTATATGGCATCGTTGTGAAAACAATGACTACCATGTCTATAAGCCCACTGATTTTTATCTGGCTGTGACGGAACGTGAGTCAATAGATGAGGACACTATTCACTAAATAACTTCACACAAGCAAATTGAAACTTCTGAATTCTACAGAAGGAATAAGAATAGTATCATTGACTATACAAAGAGATATGACAAGAGTGAAGTTACACTCTACTGGTGAAAATGTGACCCTGACATTGCAGGATCATGCCCGCTATGTATGTACACACTGGGCAGTTGGCAGAAAAGCCATATTCTTTCAGGATCATACATCAGGATCAATACACTGTGAATTCAAAAAATCTACCTGCACTAGTTGTTGTCAAAAAATACCTATATCTAGTAGAAGATTATACCTAGGAGTAAAAAAGTTGTTTTTTATCGTGTATAAGAAATTTATCATTTATTAATAAACAATTGCACATACCTTTTTAGAAAATTTTATTCGTAGGGCACGAAAATCAATATTAAATACGCTTGTAAGTATATTTTCCACTAGAAAGTCGTTCAATCGTGGTTAGTCAACGTAGATGTCGTGAAACTGATTGTAGGTGTAGCCACGACATTTGAACATGAAAAAGAGTAGTGCATGAAAGCCACATGTCTTAGTCGTTAAATCCTCTACTCTTCGTTGATTTTGAATAATAGTTTTCTCACTGCTTTCAATAAAGTTGCTGATGTATGGAGTGTATAATTTATATGATAGGCCAAGAGGATAAAAAAATTCAATATTCTTCGCTGTTTGAAAGATGCATAGCCAATGGCCTGTCTTCAAAGTCGATGGGCTGATATTAACAATGAATAGGGTATTGTTAACACTTGGAATTTATTCAATGAAGTACGACGGTATGCAATAGGACTTGTACTGGGAAATGTATGGATCCATACTAAATATTTTGATTATTTGGTTTGTATTCATGGTGCTAGGTCTAGTAGAACTCTGCCGTCGAGTGGGATCTCTCAATAGGTTTCAAATTGAGACAATGGTATCAATGTGATGCTCTCAGTCAAAGCACCGGTAAATGTGCACTCTAAGCGTACATTCCCTGTTCGTGCTATGTTCATCTTCTGAGTCGGCGCGAAGTCCAAAATAATTACTCCATGATGTTTTGAAAACATTGAATCGGTTACTCCATTTTCATATAGTTGAGAGTCATGATATAGGGATTGCATGGTCAACTCGTACAGAGTTCTATAGGATTTTTTGTCAAATGATAGAGTGTACAGTGGAATACCATTCACTTTGCAGACAAGGCTAGATAGACCGAAAAAATTAAAATCATGGAGGAATTCAGTCCAGGATCTAACGGCACTGCCACTCTTCACAAGGACCAAAGCCAATTTTGATGGGATTTCTCCATTGATAATGATGAATCGCTATAGCTACGAGAGCCGGTGGCAATATGACGTTGATTGGTGATCGTATGGGGGACAAGAAGTTTAATGTTGTTACCATTGGCTCTTAGCTTTTCCACTGTCAATGCAACAGAGCTCATAACTTGTTGTTTTCTAACGTGGAGAATTGCCGATGTGATAATAACATTTGCATCGGGTGCTGCAGGAAGTGTTTTTCTCAAGATGAATTTCGATGGGGCCAGTTACAATTTTAGATCAATCTTTACATTTAGGGGTAACCATTGAGATATATTAAATATCTCATGATTTAATTTTTCAACCAGATGATACTCCTGGCTCACTGCAGTAGTCAAGTCACCATCAGTATCAACACCTGATCGATATTCATAGCCCAATGATTGTCCTCTCAACTCCTTGTATGCCTTTGGTGTCATCATCATAAATAAACAAAAAATCGCGAAGAAAGGAAACGAGGACAATTAACAGCCAGTGAAAAAATTGAAAAATTATGCAAATATTTCGGTCAAGACCTCCGCTTGACCGTCCTCAGTTCAGAATAAAACTTATAAAAATATAAAAACAAAACTTTAAAATAAAAACACAAAACTAAAATTGGACGACCCTTTCCTAGTAACGGTGAAAGGGTAACTGAATAAAAAACACAAGTCTAAATGGCATTTCAGAATTTCATTTTGCGTAAAGCACTTTTAAAGGCTGATCGCTTTCCAGTTTGATTGTTATCGGAGACTCTATTCGATTGCACAATATAACTTTGTGGATGTATGTAAAAACGATCAGAATTAATAATTTTGTCATAAATGGGACTTAGAAAAATTTCTCCAGTGTCTCTATTGAGAGCTACCTTTTCGTGAATGTGCTTTTTTATTTCAACTGCCTCCCTGAAAACTTGCGTGAGACCTTTAACGGGGGCAACGATAGAGGCCTCGTCAAACAAAATGAAATGGTGTGGATTCTCGTACACATGTTGCGCCAAGGCGGAATCAAAAACCTCAGGCCTTTGGCGTAACCTCGTTGCCTTGTCAATTGAGGACTTGTGCTCAGATAACCTCTCCCCCAATTGCTGTTGGGTTCTACCAACATAAAAACAGCCACAAGAACAAGGAATTCTATAAACACCACTACCCAGAATGGGGCTGGTTTTATCTTTGCCGTTGTTAAAAAAGTTCTGTGTAATATTTGAATTTTTAAAGGCGACGCTAAGTTTATGTTTTTTAAGGATTCTTTTCAATTTGTCACTCAATTTTGGATGTTAACTCATCTAAACACTTTGGACTCTAACCTTCAGTTCACTTTAGAACTAGAACATAACCACAAACTTCCTTTCCTAGATGTTTTAATTTTCAATAAGTCTCCTGGCCTTGAATTTTCTATTTATAGAAAGCCTACGCATAACGATAGGTATTTGCATTTTTCCTCCAACCACTCTCCCTGCATAAAAAGAGGAGTTGTTATTTCTTTGGTTGACCGAGTAATAAGAATATGCTCAGAGCCTCACATAGACTCAGAATTGAACTATATTAAGGATATTTTATTTTGCAATGGCTACCCTATAAAATTACTTGAGACCATTATAGACAGAAGACGAAAAAAGGCAGAGGGGAGGGCATCAGGTCCACAAGCCCCAACAGATACCGTCCCATTGGTGGATGATAAGAAACTTTTCACTGTTCTACCCTACATTCCAAAATTGAATGACAAACTGAAAAGAATCCTTAAAAAACATAAACTTAGCGTCGCCTTTAAAAATTCAAATATTACACAGAACTTTTTTAACAACGGCAAAGACAAAAACCAGCCCCATTCTGGGTAGTGGTGTTTATAGAATTCCTTGTTCTTGTGGCTGTTTTTATGTTGGTAGAACCCAACAGCAATTGGGGGAGAGGTTATCTGAGCACAAGTCCTCAATTGACAAGGCAATGAGGTTACGCCAAAGGCCTGAGGTTTTTGATTCCGCCTTGGCGCAACATGTGTACGAGACTCCACACCATTTCATTTTGTTTGACGAGGCCTCTATCGTTGCCCCCGTTAAAGGTCTCACGCAAGTTTTCAGGGAGGCAGTTGAAATAAAAAAGCACATTCACCAAAAGGTAGCTCTCAATAGAGACACTGGAGAAATTTTTCTAAGTCCCATTTATGACAAAATTATTAATTCTGATCGTTTTTACATACATCCACAAAGTTATATTGTGCAATTGAATAGAGTCTCCGATAACAATCAAACTGGAAAGCGATCAGCCCTTAAAAGTGCTTTACGCAAAATAAAATTCTGAAATGCCATTTAGACTTGTGTTTTTTATTCAGTTACCCTTTCACCGTTACTAGGAAAGGGTCGTCCAATTTTAGTTTCGTGTTTTTATTTTAAGGTTTGGTTTTTATATTTTTATCAGTTTTATTCTGCACTGAGGACGGTCAAGCGGAGGTCTTGACCGAAATATTTGCATAATTTTTCAATTTTTTCAAAACTGGCTGTTAATTGTCCTCGTTTCCTTTCTTCGCGATTTTTTGTTTATCATGATTAGCCAGTGTGGTCTCAGAAATTATTTATCATCATAAATTGTATGTAGCTTGCATAGTTTGATAAATTATTGCTAGTGCTGACCAATGTTCCATTAATAAATACATTAATTTGTTTGAATAGGTTGTGTAAAACACAGTTTTCGTAGGAGAGACCGTCGGCAACAGTTGGAGTTGTATTATCTGACCTTTTTCTTCACCGCAACATTTAAATCAATAAATGTTCATGACAAATCAATGAAATAGTCTTCATTGGAAAATATTTGAAAGTGTATATTTTCCTAGAGGTGTTGTTGGGGATGAAATTGTTCATAGTAGCCATACTTGACACTGAAATCAACATTTTCAGCATTGAATAGATTCAATGAGGAACTGATTGATGGATATGATTCCTTGTGGGGGAGATAAGTCATCTTAAGAGAAGAAATCCTTCTTTGATCTAACAAATCTTTTTCTTCTTCTTCTTCTGCTTATTGGTCTTCCTTGTTTTATTCCTCAAAGTCCTTGTTGATGTCCTTCGCTTCCCGCCTGGGTGGAGACTGATGAGTGAATGACGCGCACGCATCCTTTTCAATCCCTCCCCATTTTGCCGAAATTTTAATTGCTCATCAACGGCTCTTGCTGAAGATCTAATATTTTCCTTAACACTCTCCTTGAAATTCTTGCCCGACCCCCAGTCCTGTAGTGTGAAGACAGCAATATTTGATGCAGCAGGTACAAGATATTTTCTGGAAAGGGGTAGTGTAGAACGAAAAAGTCTAGCAAACCAGCTACCAAGACCATAGCCAGACATTGTAGTACGCCCCTTGTAGTAGTCCAATCCATTGCCTATTTGACGTGGACTCAAAGCACCAACATAGCAATCGATATCGGGGCAGACAAATGGAATTCTTCTATTGTTCATTTTAGGTGATTGTGCTGTCGCCGACAATGGGTCGAAAATGACATGTAATCACCGCTAAGCCTTTTCTTATTGCTAGAGGATCACCGAATTCACTTCTTAGTGTTAACTGACAGAGTTCCAAATACGAAGTGTTTACAGGAACATACTGAAGATGCTTTATATTATAGTGATGAACAAGTTCAAGATATGTTTTTCGTTCAAGAACACGTAGGAGGGGGACATTTGAATTACCGACTCTCGATGTTTCCACAAAGGATGCATAGAGAAATATGCAAGAGTCCAAGGCGAAACCAGGTGGATAATCAGCAAAAATAACTTTATCCATCCCGTAAACGGTAACAGCATTTTTCCCATTGATCGTATTCTGTTTAAAGCCAAGAACGTCTCTCAGATTATCATTGAGAATAATTATTTCAGTGGCAACAGTTGAGGTAATTTAAATCCTATCGTGTTCCAATGAATAATTAAAATGGAATTTACCATTCCTATGATATGATATTTTTCTATTGATTGTACGACACAAATCTGTTATATTATCATATTCAATATATTTCAATTTGGCATGTGGATATTTGCTAGATTTAAGTGCTTCAACCCATTCATAGTCGACAAAGAGTGTCAAATAAAATAGTATAACTTTTATATCATACAAACGATCCTTTCTCAGAATGTCATAGGTATTTTTGTGAATACAGTAAACAAGAGCCACTTCATACGCACCGTCAAATTTCATGGCGAGGGAGAGTTTTGTCCAAAAATTACTTGTCGTATTCAAGTCGTTGTGGAGAGGATCGGAAACGTTGGACATAAAAGTTACACAGAAATCATTGGGCATTGTCAATATCTTCAACACCGATCCCAGAATCAAAATCAGAATTGTATCCTAGCCACCGAACAAGTAACTGTTTCCTACCCCTGCGAGTACGAGTCTTTAATATATTTTCAATTTGATAGATTTCACTATTATTTTTAACCTTTTGTAGTTCATAGTCATAAAAGCCGCCGAGAATCTCTTCATCTTTGGTATCACGCAAACGATAATTTATGGGTTTAGTGTCTAAGATTTTTGCCACTTTAAAAAGTTCGGTGGACCACAAGTAATTCCCCTTTTCAAAAACATTAGTTGTTCTATTAATTCAAACAGTATCACCAACATTGAATTTATTTTTCTTCTTGACAATCGTTTCATTGGAATATTGTTTAAGAAAGGTGTCAATTGTATCATGATCAGAATATTGAACTTCCGTTGGAGTTGAGTTGGACAATGATCGATGAGGTCGTTGATTATAAATCAACATGATTTTATCTAAATCATGAATAAAAGCCGGTGTATTTTTCAAAGTACAATATCTTGAAATTAAAAGTCGAATAGTTCTTATCAATCCTTTGGCCAATGCAGCCTTTATAGGACTATGACTATCATAGAGCAGTGTACTATATTTCACAAGTACTTTCGCAACATGGGGATTAACAAATTCCCTACCGCGATCCGTTTGAATTTTTTTATACGAATCCTGTTCGAGAATACTTTCAATGGCCTGAGCAACTTCAACGCCTCTCTTTGTTCGCAATGGAATTGCATATGCATAGTGACTAAAAACACTGATTGCAAGTAGAATGTACTTTTACGTTGTATTGTGACGTCTTTGAATCTCATCTAGAGTTAGGAGATCTGCTTGCATTATATGCAATGGGAAAAAGGCTTTAGTTTTTTGATATTGATCAGTACGAAGTCCATAATTTCTAAGCAGATTGTAACTTGATTCATTTTGTAGATAGTCTCTTACTCTTTTATTATGAACACAAGTGACTTTGGAAATAGTGGTGGGGGGACTTAAACTCCCCACCTCATGAATATTTTCATAAACACCTTTCAGAACTTAAACAATTTTGAACGTAAACACGTTTTGTAACGTCCGCTACCCTTTTGTTTACTAGTTGTGGTTGGTGATGGTGACAATATACGTTTTCGTTTTTTCCTCACCACCATTGTCAAGTTTCTACTAGGTTTGCTGGTATTTTCAAAGATTGATTTACTATATTCTTCTTCTTCTTCTTCTGCTTCTTCTTCATGTTTTAATGGTGTTGTTGATGATGATGATTATGCATGTTTATTTAATTTTTTTTGAATTTTTCTGTTACTAATAAGGCTTTTGGGAAAGTTTAATGTATTTAGAAATTTGTAAAGATGAGCGTCAAATGATAATAGGCCTTCACGATTTGTAAAAATATCATATATTAAATCAAGTAGATTGTAGCTCTTGCCTTGAATTATAATCCCTTTCCCATATCTCTCAACTTGAATATGATCTTGACCACTTTCCAAGAGATAGTTTAGGAGTCGTGTACTTTGTTCACGAAATGATTGGGGGAATAAAATTCAAAATTTAAAAACAATTTAATCCAATTCCTCCTTCTTTAATTGTGTTCCAGCTGCACTATCCTGAGGAGATGATTCTTTTTTGTGATCAATACCAGTGGCCTTCGCACGATAGGGCTTATGTTTGTCCACTAGGCGAAATGCATCTTGAAGTAAAAGCAGTTTTTTATCATCCTCAATATTCTCGTTGTCAAGGGATTTACTCAGATTGTTCTCAAAGTGTTCCACGGGTGAGAGAGCGAGTTCTATTGGAGTCAATTTATAGGTTCTTGCCATCTAGAGAAAATTGTTTACTAGTCCTGAAATTATTGGCAGTAAAAGTCTGAAAAAGCTACCACCCACCTGAAGAAGTCGTTTCTTTTTAAAATTCTTTCCTTTCTTTTTAGAGGCCAATGTACGTTCAATGGAACGATGTTGCTTTGCCTGTTGCTTAAATACTTCTGGCAGTTGAACATTGCCCTCGGTGAAATTTAAACAAAGTTCAGATATTAGATTAATGAAATCATTGTCAATGCCACGTTTGAGTATGGCTTTCCTAAGCGAGGGTTTGGAAGTGCTTAGAACTGAAAACAGATGTCTATTTTCATGCAGTCTCTTCAGTGTCATGATAGCAACTAATAGGTCTTTTTGGTGTTCACAGGGAGATATACTGTAATTTCATTGTCGAAAATATCTGTGACTACACGCAGATCCTCGGGTGTACTTTGATTAAGATTCAATAGGATATAGCCGTAGGGTTAATTAGTTGCCTGATTGTATGCTGAGAGCAGAAATTTAGGGGCGCCTGGATAGATTTGTTTATTGAGAGTTATTAGGGAGCATGAATCACGAACAACTCTGTAGATGGTATAGTAGGTGCAGTTCAATGCAAGTGTTCGCATACATTTGCTCTGATTAAAGAGATTGTGTAGAACCAGAGTAACGGAAATATCTTCATGATGAGAGAGAACGGTGAATAATTGCAGTATTTCCTGTGACCATTGTTCAATAGATTCAGCCAGATCATCAATGATCAACCAAGAGTTTGATTCCATAATGCTGAAAACATCAAGTGTCTGTATGAATTGTATTTTCACCAATCCCGTCGTGGCAATAGCTTTTATTTTATCGTATGACTACTGCCAAATACTATTACAATAGTAGATTTTTTCGGCTTTTCCACAAACATTTTACCCCAATTTTTAATTATTTTAGTTAAGAGTGTTGTTTTACCCGACATTGACGGCCCACACAGAAACGATCTGAATGGTGTTCGAAATTGATACATGTTCCCTTCAATAGTTCACCTGAACAGCTAACTGTAGACTATAGTTGTATAATGACTAAATAATTTCCCTACAAGTCTGTTCAAGAACAAAATCAATAAAGAATCGTATTTCTTGCATTATAAAAACAGCACTTTGCAGAAAAAAAAGAAAAAGACACCTTTTAAAGTTATTTATAAAAAAATGCACTAGAAAAAGCACTTAAAATTAGTTAACTCTTTCTTTTCAATGCAGCATGTATATTTACAAAAGCACAAAAAAAATCTGTTCTAAGTAAAAAAAGATAACTTTGGTAGTGGCGGTGCACCCCCCGCTGGCGGCCGGCCCCCCAGGTCGCGAGCCCCCCCCCCCCCCAAGGCCACGAGACCCTCTCCTGACGGAACCCCCCCCCTGGTCCGTGAGGCCCCCCCAAGGTTTTTGGAAAAATTTTTGGACTTTATTCAAACCGAGACTTTCCCTATGGCTAACACATTCTGCTCGGTCTGAGGTTAAATAGTGCCCAAAGGGGAGGGTAGTCACACCGTCTTGACAAACATAGACCTTGTCGGAAATGGTACTCATGGCAATTTTTTCTATCTTTACAGTAAAGTTCGTGTAGTTTAGTGAACGAATTGCCAGTAATTTGCCTCGTGGAAATGTATTTTGAACAATACAATTCCTATACATGTCCATGTTGAAATTCTTATCCACATAGCGAGTGGGTACCATGGGCGCCCATAAGCTGAATTCCAGGGGGGGGGCAAACTTCGTCTAATTGCTACTTTTAATGCTATATAATAGAAATCTCAGAACAAAAATATAAAAATAAGGCAGCATCATTCAGCCAGGGGGGGAAAGAGCCCCCCCCTGCCCCCCCATATGGGCGCCCATGGTGGGTACTCCTTAGCAACGTTTCTTGATTTTCTGGTCGTGTGCCTGTATAAAGTACACCTTCGGACTTACAAACATACCGCGGGAAATCATGTCGCTTCCCGTTTCTGATTTAATAAATAAAAGCTGATTTGGCGCCCGACGTTTCACTAGCCCTGGGTAAAGCCCACTCCAATTGGTGTAGTCCATCCGTGAGCTGATACTTTCACCGTGCGCCAAATGATCAATTAGGTTTGGGGTTTGTACTTTTAGCAGTAGAGAATCTGTGTCCCCATAGCAGACCTCTACTTGCCCCTTCTTCAGGCACTGAACCCTAGCCACTTTGTAGTAGAATTCCAACATGAGATTTTTAGAGATCTCCAAGATCGCACTGCCTGCAGCAATATTTTTATTCAGGACAATGCTTCTTTTTTTCCTATTCATAAGTACCGTGTCCGGGCCAATGATTGTGAAGGAAGTGTAATTTGGATCGGCAATAATTCGAGCACATTGTTTGGGATCGGTCACGACGTCACAATGATTTCTATTGCGAACACTCTCACACATTTTACCAAAAGCCGAATTCAAAATGAGCTTATAAATTTCTTTTTCTGCTTTCGTTTGCGCTTCAGAGCGTTTCTTGACAAAGGTGTCAACAAACGTTTTCAGATAGGGTATTTGGCTAAACTGGAGGGCTCTATGAACCTTGGTGACGTTGAAACCGTTGTTGCACATCCATTTTAAAGCCACATGATGTACAACAATATTTTTTTCGGCAGAAGGTCAGCAATAAGTTTTTGTTTTGAAGGTGACCAATGCAATCCGTCCACCTTGACTAAACGCCTATTGCGGGGGCTCAAAGAGTCCCTAGTCACAGGTCTATTGATGCAGGGAAAAAAATCCTTTACTGAATCGTGAAGCTCAACTGGAATCTCCCCATCAATTTCAAAAAACCATCCAACCGGCCCATTCTCCTCATTACTGTCAATTTTGGGGAAATGGGGAGCTTGAGGGTCATTGAGCCATTTATAGTCATCGCAAGGTAGCGCATAATGAGACATGACCGAAGGGTAGACAGAATTCATATCAAGGAAAACTGCCTCCGATTTTGTCCCCTTTTTCCGGCCAGTTGGATAAGAATTCGAAATAAAATCTCTATGAAAAATGTACCCACACCTCATTGCCATTTCAGTGAACAAGTTCTGATTAATTTCATTGATTAGACCAATTTTTTCCCCGCCAATTCTTGGGATGATGTCCATTACCAGATGAAGAGATGAAAAATAATACCCCAAATCAAGATTAAATTCCCCATATATTTTGTCTGTATTTTTACTTATAATGTCTAACAAAGTTAACACATCACTCGACAAATACAGCTTGCAGTAGTCAAACCCATTTTTACACCCTCCCTCTGCCCACACTTTTTAGCAAAACTGTATTCATCGGGGTGCACCTACGATCGTGTAGACTGTCATAAAACAATTCAATCGAGGGAATAGGTTCCTCAGCGAATCTCGACATGGGACAATAATAATCATAAGGATATATGCCCTTGACCGTCAACAAATCAAATAAATCATTTGGAAATTGTTGCTTGAGAAGGGGGAAAGCGTTGCAGCCGTCATCGTTTTTCTGCACATGAATTAATTCACTCAATGATTTAGGGAAAAAACTGTAGGATTCTAAAAAGCGAATTTTATTCGTGTACTCAATATCGTCTTCAACAAATCTCCACATAAATTCCAAAACAAGCAACTCTTCCGATGATTTAAGAAGGATTTTGTAGGAAAAACTGTCTATCACCCATGAATCATCCACTGTTCCATTTCTTTGAAGATGTGCCATTGCTGGTAGCACATACTTCAGATCGTAGTTAGAAGTATGTATAAAAACCGGAAGAAAGAGTGGCTTTTTAATTTTTCAATTACATGAATAGTGAGCCCTCCCCCGAAAGTTACTTTTTCTCGTTGAATTGGGGTCAATAAAATTATTATAATACTGGACCGCGTTTTTTGGGGCAAGGGCGCCCCTACAAAACCAACAAATTGTCCCCTTTTCTAGTGCCAGTTGCTCCTTATCTGATAATGATATTGGGTAGTCGGTGTGACACAATCGTGAAATTGCACCGTTTGCTGTTTTTATTAAATACACCAATAACTTCTCCATGCTACCCTCCTCATTCATAGCCAAAAAAAACTCTTCCAGCTGCATTTTATTATTGGAATCGCGACGGGCATGCGCATAGGAACACGCAACTAGTTTGTGTTCCTTGACTATATTTGGCCTTGATGGGTCTGATACCTCCACCAGTCTTGATTCACAATCCAAAGATACTTTATCAACTTGTAGCAGGGAATTTAGGAAATTTTTAAATTGTAAAGTATCTTCGCCTTCTGCCGGCCTTTCTATTCTGTGATTGCCATGAATTTTACAATATTTCATGTGATTCGTGAATGTTTGCTCAGATGTGAATGGGGAAAGGCACATGGGGCAATAGAGACGTTCCGCTTTCCGAACACTTTGGGATAAGAGTCGACTTATTGCCGTTACGGGGAAAAAATGACCATAGGACTTTACATC
>NC_142813.1:20766168-20888668 GCF_049724085.1 Artemia sp. Qi Xiang Cuo | reverse complement strand
TCAGCATTCATTTGGAATTTTTTCTTCAAATGTAAGGCTTGGAATATGTTTGTACACTTGTCTCCTGGTTCACCATGTCACTATTACATTATACTAATGTTTCAAAGTTCATTTCAGGATTTTTTTATTGAAATGTAAGACTTGGAATATTTTTGTACTAGTTTACCTTGGCACTGCTACACTCACTCTTCATCGCCAGCCATCTCGGTGTGCTAGGGTAAATCAGACAACGCTCAGCTATATACAGAAATGCTTGGCACTGTCCAAATTCCATTTTCTGTTTTGGGCTCAACAAAATAAAGTTATAAATATCATGACTGTACTGCACGATACACGGGTCTAAGACATCACACGCAGCAGCTGAGCAAAAGGCGAATGAATGACAAATGCAACCAAAATTTGCAAGCCATGGAAGGTCATCCTTCAAAATCTTCGTCAAACCATTTTTGGATCCTAGCATGACAGTGCATTGTCAGAAGCAAACCCGACATTGTTTGTGAGTGGTATTTTATTTTTTACTGATCTCATCTACAATTAAGCTCTTAAAACCTTTAACTGTTTCATCAGAAACAACTGGCATTGAAAAAAAAATGCTCGACTGGTTTCTGCTCCTCCAGAGAATTATAGCGAACGATAATTACGAAAAATTTCGTTGTTGTTCTGTCTGTCGACTCGCCAACGATGATTGAGAACTTTGTCACTTTCAATACTGCAACTAACTCGTCATCATCTGCTTTTCAAATTAAATTTTTTATTAATGAAGTCGTCTTTTTCCTTGCCGAGGTCGGTGAGTCTTTCACGTATTTCTTTAGGATCTGAGGACGAGAGTTCATTACAGATAGTGAGAGATTTTCCTTGGCAACCTATGCTGCTATGGCTAGCTCAAGTCGAATTAAGTGGTCTGTGTAGCGCTCCATATTCTTGATCATTTTTGTAACAATATATGTCTCATCAAAGGAACTTTGTCTCTTTTTTGCTTGGATTGCTTGCCAGTGGCATGATTCAGGGCCCCTACATGCATGGCGTATCATGGCAGTTGTGCTCCCCTCTAAAGCCTTTGAACAGTACTTACATTAGGCTTTGCTTGGATCTTTGAGATCTTTTGATAAAGGGTCATATAAAGGAGAATAGTTTAATTGAAAATTTAGAAGAAAGATTTTTGAAAAAAATAAATATGAAAATTAACGATAATGATAGAAAGTTTCCTTTCTTATATTGGACGGTAATATTTTATACAAATCCACCAAAAACTCGTTTTATTGCTGGGGCAGCGAGGTATACAACCGGGATTGCGGCCGCTGACCCATCTTCAATTTTAGGAGAAATTAGAAATAAATTTAAAGCCTATGGCTCTGGAATTAAAAATTTTCTAAATTTAACCCAAATTGGGGTGTTAATAACTCATTATAAGCGATAGATTTTTTAGCTATTGTTTCAGCTAAAAGAGTCGATTCATTTGATTTTACTACTCTGTATATGAATTTGTCACTTACATTAGTATTAGAAAAATTGAAAATGGTCATTAAGAAATTTTTTTTTGTCTAATATCGGATTTTTGAAAATTGATACTTTTAATAAGAAAGCCTGATGGACGAATTTATTTAGAAGTACTATTAATTCAAGATGTTATAGCTTGGATATGGTATGCGATTTATTGGAATTTGTTCTGTTCAATACTTGTATAAGATTTTATGGTAATTTATATAAACAAACTATAAGCATTCCTATGGGTGGGAATGCGAGTCCATTCATAGCGGACTTCTTTTTAAGGCAATTAGAATAAGAATATAGGATAAATAAATACAGCTCAAGTAATGTAAAATATAACCTTTCAAATAATAAAAGATATCTGGATCGACCTCTTAGTAGTAAATTACGCGGAGTTTATTGAGATTTCGAAAAATATTTATCCACAAGAGTTAATTCTTAAGCCTAGCTATGGGACAGGACACTCTGACCATTTCTTATATTTAAATATTAATATTTCAAATTTGAGATTTTAAAAATAGATGTAAAAATCTTAGCCAAAAACTGATCTTAAGAGGTTTTTCTGCCAATAAAATTAGTTGGCAATTTAAAAAATTTAGTTTTCTTAATCAGTTAGGTACCAATAAAACACTTTACTTTATAACTCACGTCTGGACCAGTCTTTATTTGCTCCAGAATGGTCTTTGCTTCAGTGACCTATGGGATTTTAATAAGGAAAGAATCAAACTCATTTTTTATGTATTTTTTGAATAGTTTTGCTAGTTTGCATGTATTTCACAGGTTTTACCTAACATAGGGATACCATTAAGGTCTTATGGTAGAGGCTCCACTGTGCCTGGTAAAGAAAGTAAAGCCTCAAAACCCGTTAAGGCAGGTGGTATTTCTTCTGATCATCCCTAATCGAAAGTACTCATTGGAAATATTTCGCTAGCACTAAGGTGCTTTTGCTTATAAATTTACAACGACTTACAATTTTTGATGATGACATTGCATGGATTTGGACATTTGGATTCGGTTGATGGTTCTTTTATACTGTTTGGTCCAAGGTAACTGGATTGATGAACAAGGTTAAAACCTCGTTCAAGTACATATTTACCTTAATTACTGGAATAGGATGACTGTCCTTTTCTTCTTTTTCTCTCACTCTTTCCTTTTTTATTTTTTTTTTCTTGCCAAGTAATTACCTCTAAAACATTATATGAATCCAGGTTGGATCTAGTGCTGGTGGAAGAATCATCAAAAATTCCTCCCCGACGGACCTTAACACTGGTCCAGGTTCTACCTGATATTGATGATTATTTTGCTAGTTTATTACTTTTTAAGATGGTAGTATTAAGCAAAGGCTCTATTTAGGGTAGTGTTTTTTGAAGGTATGGTTTCATTTTTTTCTTTTTTTGTATAATTAGTTAGAATAACCTTATTACTTGTGGACTTTTGGCTTGGTTCCTGGAGATGTTTTGGACTTTGTATTGTTTGTCGTTTTGGTTTTATTTGGTTTCTGATTTTATATTGAAGAATAATGGTAATGATAATATTCAAAGGGGTAAGCCGAATATTATTGAGTGTAATGGTCGTTGTTTTCATTGCCAAGATCACTTCATCCCTCGGAATTATGTTAAAAGCACTTTATATAATAAAAAGTTTCAATGTTTATTAACTGGAAATGTAAATTGTAAAACAACTAATATTATCTATTTACTAGAATATAAAAATTTAAAATATTTACAATATGTGGAGGAAACAATTAAAAACATATATAAGAGGTTTTCGGGACATAAAACTACAATTACCGGGAAAAAAACTATCAATTATCTAGTTCGACATTGTAATAATGGTACTTGCTCAGTATCTAATCTAACTATTTCAATTTTAGAAAATCTGGACCCAGAAAACTTTATCAAAGAAGAGAAAAATAATAAATTACGCAGACGAGAAGATTATTGGATCCATTCTCTGGGTACCACTTATCCTTTTGGGTTAAATGATCGAGTTGCGAAATACGGAGATATGTCTAATGTAGTTTCTAAGTGTATTAATGGTTTAACTGAGCACCCTTCTTTTAATTGCCCCACTAAACGTAAAAAAATATCAAGAGGACATAGGAAAAATAATAGAAAGAATTATTTAGATTTAAATTCATTTTAAATCGATTTATGTCAGATATTTGAGACTAATGGTATGGCTAGTTTAATAAAATCTTTAAACAAGTTATCAAGGAATAATTTAATAAAAGTGTTCTGGATAGCAAAAAATAATACAACATGTAACTCGAAAACTAAATTAATTTATGATGCAGTTTGCATTTGAGCTAAATGAAAATTTATTTCAAAGTATAAAAAATCTGATAAGATTGTTAATAAGGATAATAGATTATATTTGTCTGTTAATTTTAGTACTAAATAAATAGAAGGTATTAATTTACCCGGGATCTTAAACCAGCGGAGAGTGAAGAATGCCCTTCCATGTAATTTGGTGTATAAAGATAGTCCAATTTTAAAATATAAATTTTCAAAAACGATTGGTCAAATGATTTTTAACTATTACTTAATACTTGAAAAATTTGAGAGGGAGAGTAATTGGAAACCTGTTTGTAGTTGCGAGCAATTTTTACCGTATGTGGATCAAACTTACGAACATGTTGTAACGGGGGATTTGTCCATTATAATGTATTTTGATCTTCAAAATATAATGAAAATGGGGGCAAAATTCATTCTATCCTACCGCATAAAGCCAGCAGGTATTCTTAGGGGATTAAAGAATGATTTAAATTAATTTATTGATAAATGGTGCAAGAAGGAAAATATTACTAAACACATATTTCAGAATTAGATAAACTTGATTTTCATTAGTGCACGAAATAGCATGCATAGAATTAATCCCAAAAATTCTGAGAAAAATCCAATATTTTATAATGCAACTATGAAACAAGCAATTGCTAATATACAGAATGAATTTGTAATTGTACCAGTTGGTAAAGCTAGCAATAATTTTGCCATAATTTGTCAGAAACTCTACTGTGATCTTTTATCAAAAGAGTTACAAACAACAAATACATACGAAAACGCTCATATAGAGGAGAGAAGTTTAATTGAAAATATAGAAGAACGAATTTTGAAAAAAATTCAATATTAAAATTAATGATAATGATAAAAAGTTTATTTTCTTATATTGGACGGTAAAATTTCATAAAAATCCACCAAAACCACGTTTTATTGCTGGGGAAGCGAGGTGTACAACCAGAATTGTCGCCACTGACCTATCTTTAATTTTAGGAGAAATTAAAAATAAATTTAAAGCATATTGGTCTGGAATTAAAAATTCTTCTAACTTTAACCCATATTGGAGTGTTAATAACTCATTACAAGTGATAGATTCTTTGGCTATTGTTTCAGCTAAAAGAGTCGATTCATTTGATGTTACTACTCTGTATACAAATTTTTAATTTAATTTAGTATTAGAAAAATTGAAAATGGTCACTAAGAAATCTTTACTTTTGTCTAATATTGGACTTTTGAAAATTGATACTTTTAATAAAAGACCCCGGTGGACGAACTTCTTTAGAAGTACTATTAATTCAGATATTATAGCTTTGATATGGTATGTGATTTATTGGAATTTGTTCTGTTCAAAACTTTTATAAGATTTTATGGTAATTTATATAAACAAACTGCTGGCATTCCTATGGGTGGGAATGCGAGTCCATTCACAGCGGACTTTTTTTAAGTCAATTAGAATACGAATATATGATAAATAAAAATAGTCCAAGCAATGTAAAATATAACCTTTCAAATAATAAAAGATATCTGGACGATGTCTTAGTAAGAAATTGCCTGGAGTTTATTGAAATTTCAAAAAATATTAATCCAAAAGAGTTAATTCTGGAGTCTAGCTATGGCACAGGACACTCTGACCATTTCTTAGATTTAAATATTAATATTTCAGATAATAATAAATTAGTTTTTAAAATATATAATAAAACGGATGATTTTAATTTTGAAGTAATTAATTTTCCATTCCTTGAAAGTAATATTCATTCAAATATTAGTTATTCATCTTATTATTCCCAATGATTTAGGTATGCAAAAATTTGCAGTAATTACACAGATTTTTAAAAGAGATGTAAAACGCTTAGCTAAAAACTAATCTTAAGAGGTTTTTCTGCCAATAAAATTAGTTGGCAATTTAAAAAATTTAGTTTTCTGTATCCTGAACTTTTAGGTGAATATACAAAAAATTATAAAGAAATACTGACAAATATTTTAAAATGATTTCTCTTTCACTTTTCTTTTTTGGAATTTTGAATTTGTACATTGTTTTAAAACCAGCTTGAAGGATCTGTAATTGGCTCCAGATACCAATAAAACACTTTGTTTTATAACTCACGTCTGGACCAGTCTTTATTTGTTCCAGAATGGTCTTTGCTTTAGTGACCTATGGGATTTTAATAAGAAAAGAATCAAACTCATTTTGTATGTATTTTTGGAATAGTTTTACTAGTATGCATGTATTTCGCAAATTTTACCTAACATAGGGATACCATAAAGATCTTATGGTAGAGGCTCCACTGTGTCGGGTAAAGAAAGTAAAGCCTCGAAACCCGTTAAGGCAGGTGTTATTTTTTCTGATGAGCCCTAATGGAAGCTACTATTTGGAAATATTTCGCTAGATTTAGGTTCTTTTGCTTGTAAATTTACAACGACTTACATTTATTGATGACGATTTTGCGTGGATTTGGACATTTAGATTGGGTTGATGGTTCGGTTATACTGTTCGGTCCTAGGTAATTGGATAGATGAGTAAGGTTAAAACCTTGTTCAAGTGCACATTTATCTCAATTGCTGGATTAGGATGACAGTCCTTTTCTTCTTCTTCTCTAACTCTCTCCTTTTTTTCTTGCCAAGTTATTACCTCTAAAACATTATATGAATCCAGGTTGGATCTAGTGATGGTGGAGGAATCATCAAAAATTTCTCCCCGACGGACCTTAACCCTGGTCCAGGTTTTACCTGATATCGACCATTATTTGGCTAATTTATTACTTTCTAAGATAGTAGTATTAAGCAAAGGCTCTTTTAGGGTAGTCTTTTTGAAGGTATGGTTACATTTTTTTCTCTTTTTGTATAATTAGTTTTTGTAAAATTATGGTCAAGCCGGCAACTAAAAAGGGAATCAAAAAGTGAAAGGTAACCTTATTACTTGTGGACTTTTGGCTTGGCTTCTAAAGATGTTTTAGACTTTATATTGTTTGTCGTTTTGGTTTAGTTTCATTTCTGATTTTCATATTGAATAATAATGGTAATGATAATGTTCAAAGGGGTCTGCTGAATATTAGTAAGTGTAATGGTCGTTGTTTTCTTTGCCAAGATCACTTCATCCCTTTAGTCATACCGTATGTGGATCAAACTTACGAACATGTTATAACGGGGGATTTATCCATTATAATGCATTTTTATCTTCAAAATATGATGAAAATGGGGGCTAAATTCTGTCTTTCCTATCGCATAAGGCCAGCAGGTATTCTTATAGGATTAAAGAATGATTTAAATTTATTTATTGATAAATGGTACAAGAAGGAAAAAATTACTAAAGACAGATTTCAGAATTGGATAAACTTGATTGTGACTAGTTCCCGAAATAGCCTATATAGAATTAATCACTAAAATACTGAGATAAATCAAATATTTTATAATGTAACTATGAAAAAACCGTTAGCTGAAATGCAGAATAAATTTTTAGTTGTAACTGTTGATAAAGATTGCAATTGTTTTGCCATAACTTTCCTGGAAATCTACTGTGATCTTTTATCAAAAAAGTTCCAAACAACAAATACATGCCAAAAGGCTGATACAGAGGAGAATACTTTAATTGAAAATATAGAAGAAATAAATTTGAAAAAAATTCAATCTTGAAATTAACGATAATGATAAAAAGTTTCTTTTCTTATATTGGACGGTAAAATTTCATAAAAATCCACCAAAACCGCGTTTTATTGCTGGGGCAGCAAGGTGTCTAGCCGGAATTGCGGCCACTGACCTATCTTTAATTTTAGGAGAAATTAGAAATAAATCTAAAGCATACTACTCTGGAATTAAAAATTTTTCTAACTTTAATCCATATTGGATTGTTAATAATTCATTACAAGTGATAGATTCTTTGGCTATTGTTTCAGCTAAAAGAGTCGATTCATTTGATTTTACTGCTCTGTAAAAAAATTTGTCACTTAATTTAGTATTCGAAAAATTGAAAATGGTCATTAAGAAATCTTTTCTTGTGTATAATATCAGATTTTTGAAAATTGATACTTTTAATAGAAAAAGCCCGATGGACGAATTCTTTAGAAGTACTATTAATTCAAGATGTTATAGCTGGGATATGGTATGTGATTTATTGGAATTTGTTTTGTTCAATACTTTTATAACATTTGATGGTAATTTATATAAAAATATAAATTAAAAATAGTGAGTAAGGCATAACATGAGAGTCAGAGGCGTTCCTAGGGCTGGTGTTTCTCGCGGCAAAACTTAATTACAGCGTCTCCTTCCGACTCAAATATAAGCGAAAAAAGCTAGATAAAAGTGAAAATTTGATCAAAAAAGGCAATCCCACAGCCGCAGTTCCCCCTAGATGCAGTGCTGGTGGCAGCTGACCCGGTTGCCTAGTGGCGGTTCTGGCCTCTTTTGTGCCCGGGGCAAAATCTTGATTAGTCCCCCTTCCCCCCTGTCTCCCAAAAATGTTCAGGCCAAATTTTTACAAAATTTTCCCTTATTAACAAAATTATTTTCAGTTTATTAACTAATTAACTACTTTATTTTTTAATTTATTTTTATTAATTGCTTTCATTTATTAACTGCTCCATTTATTAGTTCCAGTTATTTTGATTTAATATTGTTTGTTTTATTTAAAAAAAAAAAATTTCAAAAATTACAAAACGATAATAAACATTAGGTTTGTTATTTTAAAATTTGCGCCCCTTAAAATTTCTGAGCCCGAGGAACGTGGTCTCGCCTGCCCCCATCCCCACTAATACTAGGAACGGCTCTGATTAGAGTACATATCAAGAACTTTTAGTAAGTTTCAATAAAAAAGATACCTTGACTGTTTGCTCACGCGTAACTCCACAAAATACATGAGGGTCAATTAGTTGCTGGGTAAAATGAGTCCTTTATAATCTAAGATGACAATTTGATCTTCAAAGGTTCAATACTTCAGGGTTAATGTACTTGATTGACTGTTAGCTTCGCTTAGTCTTCTTGGGCTTCGATAAATATATTGAATACTACCAAAATCACACCAAAGACTATTTACCGTTGGACTCAAAATATTTATTTTAGAAGCAGGATTGCCCAAATACCTGAAATTGCCCAAAAGCAGGATTTACCCCAAATACCTAAATTCTGGGAATTTATATATTCGAGAGGACTAGATATTTGGGACTCAAAACTTGTGACGAAGCTCTCATTGGAAAAAGAAAATTAAGTACTTAGTTATATTGTAAGTTATCAGCCCTACTGATTTGACTGCTATATTATCCAGTAAAATTCTAGATTATCTAGAAAAAAAGTAATTTGGAGTCACCAATTACATGGCAGTCGAAAATTGGAACAGATTATATTCAACATATTACGTGAAATTATTTTTGGTTTTAGACAGCTGTGCAATTACCTAAATTCATAAAAAAAATTATTCATAAATTAAAATCAAAATCAGCAACGCGGTTGAATTTGACTATTATCGGTTTAGACGGGAGATTAACTATTAAAAAGCTAATAATTGTAAAGATAAAGCCCACTGTTATAACAAGGTTAATTGCCTTGATATTTCATAGACAAAAATAACTGCACGACTGCACAATTGTGCTTGACTGCATTTTGCATTCTACATGACTAAATAATTGTTAATTGGTATTCTTTTTTTACCCTGGAGAGTGAAGTTTTACTGATGATCGAGCTCCCACATGTCAGTAAATATTGTCTAGACACACATTCGTAACTTACAGAGGAATAGCTTACTGACTCTCCACTTAGAAGATGACTCACGATCTCCTAACTGTGCTGAAATCCGCCAATGATTTTAAAGGAGTTTGGAATAATCTTTCTGGGCTTCTAGTGAATTAATTGTTTTTCAAAGTGATAAATATGATATTTGGAATCTGCAAAACACTTGCGATCCACTTCTCGTCTTTCCAAATTGCAAACAATGTGTCATTTAGCTATCTGGGAGAAATAGTTCAAGTTTAAAATTTGAAATTGTGGAAGTTGTTTGGAATAATTTTAGAAAAATGATTTTTGAAGTTGCTGAAGGTGTATTCGGGAAGAAAGCGAGAACTGCAGCTAAGAATATTAGTGAAAAAGCTTTAAGTTTAATAGAAAGTAGAAAGGACTTGTACAAGAATTATCTCAGTGATAGATCACATGAAAACAAAAGAAATGTAAAGAAAGTGGAGAAAGCAATGAAATATGAACTAAGGAGGTGTGAAGTGGAGGCCATGGATAAACTTGCCGAGGATTTAGAAGATGCAGCTAAACGGCATAATAGTAAAATATTGTACTGGCATGTTAACAAATTGAGAGGTAGTAGTCAATCCGGACTTGTCCCAGTTAAAGATAGGAATGGGGTGGCAATTAGCGATAAGGCAAAGCTAAAGCGAGATGGGCCGAACATTTTGAGAATTTGCTTAACCGAGATAGAGTTGCAGGAAAAAATATAGAGGAAAATGAAAAAGTTTGTGATACCTTGGATGTGAAGGAAGATTTGTTTTGTGAGGAGGAATCAGAAACAGTACTAAAAGGATTAAAGAATAATAAGGCTCCAGGTGCTGATAGGCTAGTAAATGAGTTTCTTAAATATGGTGGCTCTGAGGTTATAAATAAGTTATTGAAGATTATGAATATGATTTTTGAAAAAAGAGAAGTACCTAGCGATTTTAGAAAAACCTTAATTAAGCCACTTTATAAAAAAGGTGATAAAAGTGAGTGTAGTAATTATCGAGGCATTAGTCTGGTCTCTGTAGGTAGCAAATTACTTAGTATTATGATACTTTTTAGACTGAGACATGCCGTAGACAAAGTTTTAAGAGAAGAGCAGTGCGGTTTTAGAAAAGGTAGAGGATGTGTTGACCAAATTTTCACTCTTAGGCTAATAATTGAGAAGTGCCTAAGTTTTCAAACACCTTTGGTCCTCAGTTTTATTGATTATGAGCAAGCGTTCGATTCTGTTGATAGAAGAGCTTTAGTAAAGGTTTTATCCTTGTATGGTATACCAGACAAATACATTAAAGTGATTAGTGCTATGTATGAGAATAACACTGCTGCGGTTAAGGTAGGAAATGAGGATAGCAGCTGGTTTTGTATTAAATCAGGAGTTAAGCAGGGTTGTGTTCTATCCCCCTTTATTTGGATTATTTTGATGGACTTTGTCTTAAGGAGCACAGGAAAGGCAATGGGAGACCACGGAATCAAATGGGGAGGAAAGAGTCTCCTGGACTTTGATTATGCTGATTATTTAAGCATCCTAGATGAAAGTGAGAGCAAAATGAATGAAGTTTTAGTGATTTTGTGAGTTCAGGGTGCTAGTATTGGTTTTAAAATTACTGTTAGGAAGACTAAGTCACTAAGGCTAGGAATAAGTAAAGATGAAAAGGTGACATTGGGTAATGAAAACATTGATCAGGTGGACAGCTTCACTTACCCTGGTATTACTATTAGTAAAGACGGTGGGAGCAATGAAGACGTTCAAAATAGAATAGACAAAGCTCCGGGTTATTTTTCACAGCTAAAAGAAGTTTGGAAGACTTGGAAGACAAGTCTGCAAACCAAGATTAGAATATTAGAAGCTGCAGTGATGGCAGTGGTCAAATATGGCTCTGAAGCATGGACGCTCCAAAAAGCGGATGAAGATTTGCTAGATGTTTTCCAGAGAAATTGCTTCAGGATTGTTCTGTGTACCCGGCTGACTGACCGTATTTCAAACAATAGGCTATACGAAAAATGTGGTTCAATACCGCTTTCTAGGTCTATAATGAAAAAAAGGTTGAGGTGGTTAGGGCATGTTGTGCGGATGAAGGATGACAGATTGCCGAAGATTGTTCTTTTCGGCCAACCATCTAGGACTAAACGGAAAGCAGGTCGTCCCCGTGTGGGGAGGGGAAGACGTCATAAAAAAAGATTTAAAAGAAATGGGAACTTCGTGGGTGGTTGTAAAAAGGGAGGCCTTGAATAGATTGGGGTGGAGGAGGAGCATGCGTAGCTGTGTTGGCCTCAGGCGGCTTGGTGCTGCGATGAGTTGTTAGTATTAGTAGCAGTAGTAGTATATAAAAAAAACTGTTGGTATTCTTATGGGTTGGAATGCGATTCCATTCATAGCGGACTCTTTTTAAGTCAATTAGAATACGAATATATGATAGATAAAATGGCCCAAGCAATGTAAAATATAACCTTTCAAATAATAAAATATATCTGGACGATCTCTTAGTAATAAATTGCGCGGAGTTTATTGAGATTTCAAAAAATATTTATTTACAAGATTTGATTCTGGAGCCTAGCTATGGGACAGGACACTCTAACCATTTCTTAGATTTAAATTTCAATAATTCAGATAATAATAAATTGGTGTTTAAAATATACAATAAAACGGAGGATTTCAATTTTGAAGTAAATAATTTTCCATTCCTTGAAAGTAATATACATTCAAATATTACTTATACAGCTTATTATTCCCAATTACTTAGGTATGCAAATATTTGCAGTAACTACAAAGATTTTAAAAATAGATGTAAAATGCTTAGCCAAAAAATGATCTTAACAGGTTTTTCTGCCAATAAAATTAGTTGGCAATTTAAAAAATTTTGTTTTCTGTATCATGAGCTTTTAGGTAAATATACAAGAAATTATAAAGAAATACTGAATGATATTTTAATATAATTTCTCTTTCACTTTTCTTTTTTGGAATTTTGAATTTATACATTGCTTTGAAACCAGCTTGAAGGATCTGTAATTGTTTCCAGATACCACCTTTGTTTTATTTACTTACGTCTGGACCGGTCTTTATTTGTTCCAGAATTGTCTTTGTTTCAGTGACCAATTGGATTTTAATAAGGAAAGAATCAAACTCATTTTGCATGTATTTTTTGAACAGTTTTACTAGCATGCATGTATTTTGCAGGTTTTACCTAATATAGGCATACCATAAAGATCTTATGGTAGAGGCTCCACTGTGCCGGGTAAAGAAAGTAAAGCCTCGAAACCCGTTAAGGCAGGTGGTATTTCTTCTGATAAGCCCTAATGGAAGGTTCTACTTGGAAATATTTCGCTAGATTTAAGGTGTTTTTGCTTGTAAATTTACAACGATTTACAATTATTGATGACGACTTTGCATGGATTTGGACATTTCGATTTGGTTGATGGTCTGGTTATACCGTTTGATCCTAGGTTATTGGATAGATGAGTAAGGTTAAAACCTCGTTAAAGTGCACATTTATCTCAATTACTGGATTAGGATGACAGTCCTTTTCTTCTTCTTCTCTCAGTCTCTCGTTTTTTTTTAGTTTTTTTTCTTACCTCTGAAATATTATATGAATCCACGTTGGATCTATTGTTGGTGGAGTAATCATCAAAAATTCCTACCCGACGGACCTTAACCCAGGTCCAGGTTACCTGATATTGATGATTATTTGGCTAATTTATTACTTTTTAAGATGGTAGTGTTAAGCAAAGGCTTTATTTAGGGTAGTGTTTATTGAAGGTAAGGTTCCATTTTTTTTGGTATAATTAGTTAGAATAACCTTATTACTTATGGACTTTTGGCTTGGCTTCTGGAGATGTTTTGGACTTTGATTTTTTGTCTTTTTTGTTTTATTTGATTTCTGATTTTATATTGAACAATAATAGCAATGATAATATTCAAAAGGGTCTGCCGAATATTAGTAAGCGTAATGGTCGTTGTTTTTTTTTCCAAGATAACATAATACCACGTGAAGTTATTTTTAAATAACATTATATAATAAAAAGTTTCAAATTTTATTAACTGGACATGTATATTATAAAAAAAATAATATTATCTATTTACTAGAATGTAAAAATTGTCATTTACAATGTATGGGGGAAACAATTAACAACATATATAAGGGGTTTTCGGGACATAAAACTACAATTACCGGGAAAAAAACTAACAATTATATAGTTCAACATTGTAATAATGCTACTTGCTCAGTATTTAATCTAGCGATTAAAATTTTTAAAAATCTGGACCTAGAAAACTTTACCAAAGAAGAGAAAAATACTAAATTACGCAGACGAGAATATTATTGGATCCATGCTCTGGGTACCACTTATCCTTTTGGGCTAAATGATCGAGTTGCGAAATACGGAGATACGTCCAATGTAGTTGCTAACTGTATTAATGATTTAACTGAGCACCTTTCTTTTAATTGCCCCACTAAACGTAAAAACCGATCAAGAGGACATAGAAAAAATAATAAAAAGAATTATTTAGTTTTAATGCATTTTTAATCGATTTATGTCAGATATTTGAGACTAATGGAATTTCTGGTTTAATAATATCTTTAAACAAGTTACCAAGGAATAATTTAATAAAAGTATTTTGGATTGAAAAAAAATACAACATGTATAACTCGAAAACTAAATTAATTTATAATGCAGTCTGCAATTTAGCTAAATGAAAATTTATATTAAAGTATAATAAATCTGATAAAATTGTTAATAAGGATAATGGATTATGTTTTACTGTTAATTTTAGAACTAAACAAACAGAAGATATTAGTTTACCTGGAATCTTAAACCAGCGGAGACTGAAGAATGCCCTTCCATGTAGTTTGGTGTATAAAGATAGCCAAATTTTAAAATGTAAATTTTCAAAAACGATTGGTCAAATGATTTTTAACTATAATTCAATACTTAAAAAATGCTTAAGTATTTTTTAAAAATACTTAATTATATTAATATATATTTAAAATAAAAATTTTCAAAAACGATTGGTCAAATGATTTTTAACTATAATTCAATGCTTAAAAAACTTGACAGGGAGAGTAATTGGAAACCAGTTTGTAGTTGCGAGCAATTTTTACCGTATGTGGATCAAACTTACGAACATGTTGTAACGGGGGATTTGTCCATCATAATGCATCTTGATCTTCAAAATATAATGAAAATGGGGGCGCCGCCCCCCAAACTCCCCGCTTTTGAAGATTCTTCTGTAAAGGCTTTTAATTCCTGAATGTTCAAATCAAATGCACAGTAAGATTTTCTTTTTTCAACTTTTCTTCGAGCAGGCGGGTATACGGCATGTTATCAAAGCAGTGGAGACTTACCTGTAAGCTGAAGGCCGACTGTGATATTCCTCTGGAGACGCCTGTTGAGCTGAAGGATTTAATAGATTGGATTTAAAAAAGAAACTGAGTTTCTTTTTTAAACTTTAAATTTAAGAGATACTACTTTAAATTCAATATATAAAAAATTTACTCTGACGGGGAATCGAACCCGGTCTTCCGTATGAGAGACAGGAATAGTGACCACTGTACCATCAGAGACTCTTGTTAAATTATTTTTAGTCTCTGCAATCTATTTTCGACGCAAGCAAATACAAAGTAAAATTTCCGTTTTGCGACAAAAAAAACTTCTGGGAAAGAGCTGGAATTTTTGGAAGCTTGCAGTCGGTCTTGTCTTGACTATTTTGATCTAATTTAATAATGAAATACAATGCTTTTAGGAATTTCAAAAGTTAACATGGGCTCTTATAGGAAAACGAGGTTTTTAGTAAATGTAAATTCGGGGGATATTTTTTTCGGTCTGAAAATATCAAAAGGCCCTAACAGGTCGAATTCTGCTTTGAGTGAGTCCTCAATCATCCGGATCCGTTGCCAACTATGGTCTGTAGGCGTGTCAGATAAAAAAATAACTTGATATTTGGTTTTTGGAAAACAGGGAAGAAGTGATCGGATCGAGCTGAAATTTTGAGGATAAGTTCCCAGGCCCTAGGAAAACTTATCCTCTAAGTTATCCTCTAACGTTAAAGGGGGGATATGGTGGTAAAAATTAACATGGGCTCTTATAGGAAAACGAGGTTTATCGTAAATGTAAATTTGGGGGATAACTTTTTCAGTCTAAAAATCTCCAGCTCCCTAACAGGTCGAATTGAGCTTCGAATGAGTCCTCATTCACCCGTATCCATTGCCAACGGTGGCCTGTAGGCGTGGCTGATAAAAAAAATAACTTGATGAACATTAAGTGGCTATATTTGGTTTTTGGAAACGGAAGGAGTGATCGGATTGAGCTGCAATTTGAAGGATAGGCTCCCAGACCCTAGGAAAGCTTATCCTCTAAATTTCAGCCCGATCGGACAACGTTAAAGGGAGGCTGTGGTGGACGGGTCGAAACTTCCGGCCCACTTTCTCCCATGAAGATAAAGTCGGAGGGGGGTGAAATTTTGCATATTTCTTAGTTTGAGCTTAGGCTACATAAGTCAATCACCCCCGTCTCTCTGCGATCGCTAAGGCCGGAAATTGCTTAACATTGTGGTGGGTCGCCTCTTTGAAGAGGCACAAGTGTGCCTCCTTGATAAAAATAGCCCAAGCAATGTAAAATATAACCTTTTAAATAATAAAAGATATCTGGACGATCTCTTAGTAATAAATTGCGAGGAGTTTATTGATATTTCAAAAAAAATTTATCCACAAGAGTTAATTCTGGAGCTTAGCTATAGCACAGGAAATTCTGACCATTTCTTAGATTTAAATATTAATATTACAGATAATAATAAATTAGTTTTTAAAATATACAATAAAACGGATGATTTTAATTTTGAAGTAATTAATTTTCCATTCCTTGAAAGTAATATAATTTCAAATATTAATTATTCAGCTTATTATTCCCAGTTATTTAGGTATGTAAAAATTTGCAGTAATTACACAGATTTTAAAAATAGATGTAAAACGCTTAGCCAAAAACTGATGTTAAGAGGTGTTTCTGCCAACAAAATTAGTTGGCAATTTAAAAAATTTAGTTTTCTATATCATGAACTATTAGGTATATATAAAAAAATTATAGAGAAATACTGAATGATATTTTCATATAATTTCTCTTTCACTTTTCTTTTTTGGAATTTTGAATTTGTACATTGTTTCAAACCAGCTTGATGGATCTGTAATTGGTTGCAGATACCAATAAAACACATTGTTTTATAACTCACGTCTGGACCAGTCTTTATTTGTTCCAGAATGGTCTTTGCTTCAGTGACCTATGGGATTTTAATAAGAAAAGAATCAAACTCATTTTGTATGTATTTTTGGAATAGTTTTACTAGTATGCATGTATTTCGCAGGTTTTACCTAACATAGGGATACCATAAATATCTGATGGTAGAGGCTTCACTGTGTCGGCTAAAGAAAGTAAACCCTCGTAACCCTTTAAGGCAGGTTGTATTTCTTCTGATGAGCCCTAATGGAATGTACTACTTGGAAATATTTCGCTATATATAAGGTACTTTACTTATAAATTTAAAACGACTTGCATTTATTGATGACGACTTTGCATAGATTTGCACATTTCGATTTGGTTGATGGTTCGGTTATACTATTTGATCCTAGGTAATCGGCTAGATGAGTAAGGTTAAAACCTCGTTCAAGTGCACATTTATCTCAATTACTAGATTAGGATGATAGTCCTTTACTTCTTCTTCTTCTCTCACTATCTCCTTTTTTTCTTTTTTTTCTTGCCAAGTAATTACCTCTAAAACATTATATATATATATATGTATATATATATATATATATATATATATATATATATATATATATATATATATATATATATATATATATATATATATATATATATATATATATATATATATATATATATATATATATATATATATATATATATATATATATATATATATATATATATATATATATATATATATATATATATACGAAGGCAATTCAGAAACTAACCTCCGATTGGTCACAGTGCGTGTAGTGGGGGGAGTAGCGCGACATCTGTGCATTCACGCGCTCAGCAGGTCAGTCGGCATCAAGCCGTAGTCGAGTGAACATCGTACCTGCGCTAGTTTAGATATTGTGGTAGTTTGAAATGTGTGCTGCAATAGAAAATCCTGCCAAATGTGAAGTGCGTGCTGTTATAAGGTTTTTTACAGCCAAAGGATACTCTGCAGCAGCTATTCATCGTGAGCTTTGTGCCGTGCACGGACCAAAAGTTATGAGTGAAGGAGTTGTCCGTGAATGGGTACGTTTATTTAAAAGTGGACGAGAAAACGTTCATGATGAAGAGAGGAGTGGTAGACCATCCTTGGTGACCGACGAACTCGTTCAGACAGTTTAGAGAGAAAAAGGTTTTATTAAAAAAAATACAACACATTAACAACAAAACCCGAAGTTTATTAAACTTGTATGGGTACACATCACCTTTTACAAAACCCTACATACACAATTACTACCAGCCAGCCTTTGACCCCCCCCCCCCAAAAAAGGACAAAAAATAATAAGAATAAAATAAATAGATAAAAATAAACGAAATAAATTAATTTCTAATAATTTCACGACCTAATTGGATACCGAAGACACAAAACTAAAAATCATTCATTCTATTTTACCTCCTCGTCGCCCTCCAAAAAAAAGTGTCACAATCACTTGAGAGAAAATTCGCCTAGCAAGGATTAAAACTCATATGTAGACAAACACTGTCCTTTTAATTTACTGCGAAATTCATTTAGCTCATCAATTGTTGAAATTACCTGCGTTAATGGTTCCCATACCCGAGGGCCAACATGTCTTATTGAAAAAACAGATCGCTTTGTAATAACCTGAGGTCGCCGAACTAATGTTGATGTTCTAGTCGAGTAATTATGAAAATTAACACCACTTGTAAACATTTCCCTAAAACACTCAGGTAATAACGCGTGTGTATATTTAAACATAAAAAGAGCATTATATAAAATTATAAAGTTGATGCAAAAGTTCGTGAAAATCAACGTTTCACAATGGCGGAGTTGTCTACTGATTTTCAACAGATTTCTAAGACTCTTTTGTACGAGATAGTGGCAGCAAGATTGGGTTACCGTAAGTTCTGTGCACGATGGGTGCCCAAAATTCTTACCGACCACCACAAAACTCAAAGAATGGCCTCTGCATTAGACTTTCTGTCATGTTATGAGGACAAAGGAGAACCATTGTTAAACAGAATCAGGACCAGTGACGAAACCTGGATTAAGTACGTGAACCCTGAGACAAAAGAACATTCAAAGATGTGGGCACATTCAGATTCGCCTACCAAACCAAAAAAAGCCCGGCAAGATTTTTCTGCCAGAAAACTGATGGCAACGGTGGTTTGGGATGCCAAATGCCAAAGGGGTGTTGTTAGTTGAATTCATGGAACGTGGGACGACCATTAATCAAGACATGTACTGTGAAACACTAAAAACATTACGACGGGCTATACAGAACAAACGCCGTGGTATGCTGACTTCTGGTATCGTTTTTTTCCACGATAACGCCTGTCCTCACTCTGCTCGCAGAACAACAGCCCTTCTTGAGTCCTTCAAGTGGGACGTTTTCAACCATCCACCATACAACCCAGATCTGGCGCCAAGCGATTATCACCTCTTCATGCATATGAAGAAATGTCTCGGGTCCCAGCGGTTTGATGACGACGAAGAGCTCAAAGATGCGGTCACAGGCTGGCTCAAGGCACAAGCGGGTGATTTTTATGCAGAAGCGATTTCAAAGCTTGTGAAGATATACGATAAGTGCCTCAATCGTTAGGAGACTATGTCGAAAAATAGTGCAAAGATGTAGTTGTAAGATGTATATATTAAAATATTTTTACTTAACTTGGTGTATTTTTTTCAATCAACCGGAGGTTAGTTTCTGAATTACCCTCGTATATATATATATATATATATATATATATATATATATATATATATATATATATATATATATATATATATATATATATATATATATTATATATATATATATATATATATATATATATATATATATATATTTACAAAATAAACACGCAATTAAAACTTGTTAAACATTGCTTAAGTAGGTAATATTACTTCACTTCATTAATATTTAAAAGCCAGCCCCCCTGGCTGAATGACGCTGCCTTATAGTTTTTTGTTTTTTTTTTAGATAAAAGAAGATATAGTAATTACTGCATCAATATATTCTTTTATTCGTGGCTAAGAAACAAACATTTTTGACATTTCTTGATCGAAATTTTTTTTTTACTTAAAATAGATGGGACAATAAAGCTGTAATATAATTTTAAAATACTAATTGCAATGAAAACAGTTTCCATTTATATATATATATATATATATATATATATATATATATATATATATATATATATATATATATATATATATATATATATATATATATATATATATAATTTAAGGGATTTAAGAAAGATTGTAAGGGATTTCGTCTAGAAATTCATAATTTATAATATTTTGTTACTTGGATATCCCTCTATTATAAAGCCGAGACAGATTTCCAAACCAAAAGCAATGATAGGAATTAAGAAATGATAACTCTCCAAAGGTTCTACCTGAATCTTTATCAAATCTTACTTATTTGTGATTTTAGTTCCAACTCATACAAAAACACAACATTCTATATTCCCCAACAAGGCCGCACCCAGAGGGGGGTTAGGTGGGCTTGAACTCCTCCCGATATGTTTTTTTACTTATAAAAACGTAACAAAATAAGGATATAAACAAATTTTGTATACGTTTTTTGAGTTTGTTTGTGTAAAATCCCCCACGAAAAAAAAATCTTCGAGTAAAACCCCCTCAGAAGAAATCCTGAGGAAAGAAATCCTGGGTACGGCCTTGTTCCCCACATGTCTCTATGGCAGTGAGTGAAGGCAAAAAGAAAAAATCCCACTAAAGAGGAAAATGACGGACAGCCAGAATTGAGTTGAGTTTAGTTGAGTTAAGGCAGTATGAGTTTCTCAAGCCAATCATTTCACCTAGACCTGAGAGAGGGGATCGGACAAACTCTTATTCTTCAAAAATTGACATGGCTGAAAACAAAAGGCTGACACTTGTCACCTGATACTCTACAGCAGGGAAAAATACATGCCAAAAAGTTGGACTGTAATAGATGCCAAAGCCAACATTTTTCTGAATTCCACCTATTTTTTGGAGTTTTGGTACAAAATAATCATAAAATATACTGTAGTCAAGGAGTAAACTTATTTCTTCTTTGGCTTTGATGTCTAAAATTCTACAACTTCTGGGAGTGAACACTTAAAATAGAAACTGCAATTAACTCTGTGAACAAAATCCGTATTTCTTTTTTCTAGTGACTACCAGAGACCAGTAACATGCATAAATTCATCTAAATATGTAAATACCAATATTAAGCATAAATTCACATAAAAATAGGTATTAAAATGCATCAATATAAAACAAAAATGCTTAGCTATAATAATTATTTAACAGATGATATCCCTATTTGGTACACTAAAATTTTCACTGCCAATCTATCGTTTGGTGATTTTTATTGAGAGAAAATGGATATTTTTTCTCCTTCAGTGGTAACCTTGACACCACCAACTTGTTTTGATCCACAATTAAGAAAACTAGTGGTAACCAGTTTTCTATTGGAGCTCTTCAATTGTTTTATACATTTAAAAATTCAGTTAAGCAATCGTGTAACAATCTTAGTAATAAATACTTACAATTAATAAACAAAACCTTTTTTGTTTTGAAGCATTAATTATAGCAGTAAAAATTATAAATTTGGAATTAAAAGTATTTAAAATCAATTTTTAAATGATGTAAAATATTTAACATATAATTGAATTGACTTTAAATATTGAAATTGATAAATACTTTAGGAGTAAGGATATTATTTAAGTAATTTTTTATTATTCATAGACTAAACCCCTCTCGAAATTAGGATTTAAGAACGAGACAGGACTGCTAGTAAAGCTAAATTTAGTAGCTTTTTTTATTACGCCTGACGTTTTGCTTTATAGAAAAAAGAAAATAATTTAAGCCTCCCAAACATACAGAAGAGATCTATATTGAGAGTGCAGTTTTGGGTTATAAGATAAGATTTTTATTACAAAAAAAAAACTATTACAAAAATCCCGGTTGCGCCAAATCTATATTCTGAATCTATTAAAGAACGAACTCTTGCCCAGAGCAGCAAAAACATCAAAACGTGTAATGAATAAAAGAAAAAAAATCGGGTAAGGATGAATAACCGTTTGAAGCTGAGTCGGGAATGTGGCAGTTATTTCCATTAATCTTAATGGTAATAATTTATTTCGAAAACAAATTTATGGGAATTTCTAATCATAAGCAGTGCAAAAGCACTTCCTAAGTAAAAAGCAATGTGGGTAAAATGTATAATTTTTTTCACCAAGGTACTTCGTACAGAAAGAGTTGGCGCAGAAATTTTGGAAGGAGCTCATTCGATTGGAAATTCAAAGTTCTATATGGCTTTTTTCAAGTTTTTGAAGAACAACCAGCCTTCCTCCCACCCCCATCAATTTGTCCAGTAAGTATGTCTTTGGAGATGCAGCCCCTTACTCCCCCCTCCACTGCCCTCAGAGCAAGGTTGCAAGTTATACAATTTTTCAGTTGTTTACATGTAATATAGGGGATTGAGAAAGGTCAACACATGTTTGACCTTTACGTTTCGAAAAGTTGAAGGATATTCAAGTGAGCCTATAAAAGGATGTTGAGGGGAGTATTGAACTAAATCCAACCCTTTATATACTACGGGTTGTCAAATGGGAGTAACTCAGGAATGACTGAGTATATTAATTCAGAACTTTCAGGAAATGATTAGGGAGATTATCAATTGACCAAAAAGTGAAAATTTGCGCGCTACTGCCATTATTTCTTCTGCCACTAACACTACTGCTTCTGTAATGAATGCTACCAAGTCTGAAGATATTGAAAGGAATATCTGAGGAAATTTGGAGGGAAACGTTGAATTAAATCTATAAGTACATACAGACTGTCAAAAGACTGTATCAGTAATGCTTTTGGGACGGCTTACTGTATCAAGATGAATTTTCCGGGGTATCAAGAGGGGGATCTTCAACTGACTAAAAGGTGACATTACATGCTACTTCTGTTATTAATACTGCTGCTAATTCTGTTAATACTACTGCTAACACAACATTAATACTGCTACTGCTGCTACTACTACTACCATTACTACAATGATACTGGTACTATTAAGGCTAAGCGTATGAGCGTAAAAAAGGCGTTGTCTCCGATTAATTGAATTTAATAAACTTGACGTTACCCAGGGTGTCCTTGGTTTATTTCTACTATCTAGAGTATCTTTTTTCTTCAAACCATCTTACTTCAAAAGGTCACCTATTTTTGATACCAATGATCAAACTTTTCAGAAGACGCACAATAGCTGCTTAAAAATGACCAATTAAAATTCTCCAGCCTTTAAAAAAACAAAAAAAAATGAAGTCTTACTAGTATAAAATCACTCCTTATCAATTCTTAGAGACCTACATGTAAATCCATTAACTTCAAAGGCTGTCATTATTCCGCAATGGTCAGAAACATCATTAGGGATAACACACGACTCTTATAATGATTTTTTTTCAAATATTATCAATCAACGTCACAGAATTCTCAGTAATCCGGGTACAAATATTAATTGAAGGATTCATATTAAAAGAAAATAAAGTATCACAAAAATTACGGCAAATTCTATCATTTTGTAAACTCACATCAACATTAAAATCTCCCGTTATTGCACATGGACTTGTATAGTGTTAACGCGAAAATTTTGGGGAATATTGAAACACTATTAAACTAATCGGAACAAACTACGCAAATACTGGTTGTCAAGAGGACGCATCAACAGTGCTTCAAGAACGGTTTATGGTATTTAGTTGAAACTTTAAGCGTGTGTTGAGGGGGATGTTGAAGAAAACCAAGGATGCAATGTGCATACTGTTATTAATGCTACTGCTGCTACTACAACTGTTGCTACTGCACAAGCTATGGGTATTAAGGTGGAGCTTTCAAAACTATTTCGGCGGATGTTTAACTAAGTCAAAACGAACTCTGAGCATGTAGATTAAAAAAGATCCAGTAAAACCAAGAAAAGTATATGCAAGCAGGTTTTCAAAAGAGCGTATAAGCAATATCATTATTATCAAAAATGGCAAGGGTGCTGGCTGCCCTCCAATCTCTTTTGACTTTGAAAAAAGGGCACTAGAACCTTTAATTTTCTATCTAATGAACCCATTGCAAAGTTTCTATGACCCCCCATCATACGAAGTGGCCCTTTGAAAAATAAAATTAATGAATAATACATTGGAGGCTTATGGCTTTTTACTAAAAGCCCCGCTAGAGCTCTGGCTTTGATTCACATGAAAATAGAAAAATTATTTCATACGAGGTACAAAGATCCATGATTTTAAGTCAAGTTTTAATGAAGAACTACAGTAGTAAAATTAGTTGACATAATTAATATCAGAATTTAGTACAGTAAGTAGATATGTACTGGTCCATATCGTACCAGTACATTCATATCACAAGAATTACCACACATTAAAAAAGTAAAATGAACAAAACTATTGTAGAATCTTTTTTATCTTAAGGTACACTAAAAACTAAAAAAAATTTCTCGCTGACGGGAAAAATTTAAGTTTTAAAGACTAAAAATGAAAGCTTCAGGTTATCAAGATATATTGTCTTTTTAATAGTTCTGAAATATCTTGACCACCCCAAGGTTTCATTTTGCGTTAAAAACTGTATGCTCTGTTATTCATGAACGTACGCAAAACGGGTAGGGGGGATATGGGCCAGGCCAACAATAAATCCATTTTTTTTATTTCTTTTGACTTCTTATTTAGAATATCAATAAAAATTATAGTATCATCCCCTCTCCTCGAGAAAATCCTATGTATGTCTTTTAACCTCTTTAACATTTGAACAATGCTTAAATGAAGGATGGGGTCAATCCTTTTTAGAATGTTTCGTAAGTTTTGATACAATGTTTCTCATCTTTGGAATTTTTCCAATGTTTGCATCCATTTTGCTAGTATTGCTAACAATGATTCAGCTTCCCAAATTTTAATTTTTCATCTTCGGTCCATACTTTTTAGCGATTAGTCTATGATCCCTAATACGCTCAGCTTCTTTATTGCTTTCACTAAGACAGTTGATTGGATTTCGAGGACGATTCATTTGAATCAACTTTTCTGTTTCCATGTCGTTTTGGCTCACTAAGACTTTATTAGCCCCGGAATACTTTTTTGTACATTAGGCTCCTCTTAGTCCAAGGAATTACTCTTGTAAGTTTCAAACTGATCAGGGACAAAACTGTTTTGGCTTATTTTCTGATTTCCTGGCACCCTGCCCCAGCTCCTTCCTACCACAACGAATTATTTGATCCTTCTGAACCAAATTCCAGCCAATCACACACCCAACATCAAATAAACCACCTTTTGCAAAATAAAACCTATATTTAGATGTTGCTAATTTGAATTATTTACAACCCTTGCTCAAAGGGTTGTAGTTGTCATGTCGTCCCCGAATGCATTTATTTTGGACTTCACGACTATTCTTAATACAACGGCTATCTTAAATCTTACAAGATGTTGGGGATTATGGAGGCGATCTGAAGGAACAATGGGCACGGTAGGGGGCCTGGTTGCAATCCAGCCCCTTTCAAGTTCTTGAAACTTGCAATGTCCAATCAAGTGAGTCCCCTCCAAAAGTCTCTATGATAATACCCTTCCATACGAAGTGACCGAAGAAAAAAAAATAGAAAATGATACTTGAAGGATTATAACTCTTTACATAGGCAACGCTACTACGCTCATCCTAGTTTTGAATATTTTTTATATGAACCAGATATAGATTTGCATGAAATTGTAGATAATAGGCTAAAAATTTGACATTTTTGTTCATATATACAGTACCCAGTTTTTACTTCTTAGGGATATTGTCAGAGCGAATCTACTTTTAATCTAACAACTTCCCTTAAATCTTCTATTTAAATCTTCTATACCAAATTCTATGATGTGATCAATTCTTATTTTCCTTCAGTAGTTATTCTTTTTCCTGTCTCTTTGATTTGGTTCCACCTGCAGTAGATCCTCTTTGACTGAGTAGATTCGGTTATTGTGCAAAATTGCAGAAAATAGTCCTAAATATATATTCTAATTCCCATTAAAATAATAGGTTCCCTTTATTCCATGGCTACTGGATCGACATGATCATCACTGGGGAAGAAAATGGAAGCACATCAGTGCTACCTATGCTAAATTGTGGTTGTTCCTTTTTGCGGAAGATAGCGGGCTTTAACGGTTATGTAAAGACTCATTTCGATCGGATCCATCCAAATTATTCCGTTATGGTGGCGCTTTTTGCAACTTTATCATTTCCCATATGTTTCAATCGGCGTGGTTTATTGGTCAAAAGTAAAATATAGGGCGGACCAAAGCCAACCAATGTAATTCATTCTTGTTTATCAAGTAGGTTTGACAACTTCGGTCTACGGAAATTTTACTGCGATGTACTGAGCCGACGGCTTTCTGATAATATTTTGAAGTGAGATTGAAAAAAGAAAGAAATAACGGCTGAGCAGTTTTTGGCACCTGGTATTTTTTTCAGGTTTAGCTGTAAATCTGAAAGGATTGTCTTATAGTCAAATTACCAGTTTTTTCCTTCAAGGATGCTTGCACAATATATTTGATTCGGGTTAGCTAGCCATTTTTAGGGGGATCGAAAAACGTTACAAAAGAAAATAATTTCTATAATTTCTCACTGCTTTCCCATTTACAAAAAAAGAGAGAAAAGACGGATTTAAACTGAATTAAGTTTCTTCCACTGCTCTAATTAAATTTAACCCGTTTTTTCTCTCGTATGCTTGTTTTAAAGTCAATAATCTCTAGGTTGTTTTCCCCGTCGGTTAAGTTTGTAGAGCATTGTTGACAAGCTTTTTGTGAGGTGATAGCTTTCTTATTACAAAACAAAGCAAAACATTTGTTGTAAAATAAGATTTAATATATATCCCTACCAGACCCCCAGAACCTGAACCTTTCCTTAAAAAATATACAGATATAGAAGTACAGACCTCAAACAATGTGGTAAAGGGAGGTTGACCGTAGGTACTTCAGAGATATATATTTTTTTTATTTCAAAGCATTTTCGAAAAGGCAAAATCACCTTTGTACCGTAAAAACTGGTTTACTCCGTAAGGAGCCAAGCATAAAGATATTTACATTTTATGCCAGAGTCCCATTAAAGTCACGCTTGTCGACAAAAAAAAATATGAATGACCAACGCCGTATCCAAGTGGGAGGAGTTGCTGGGTTTGACCCACCCTTCCCCGAAATTTTTTCTTACTCGTAAAAACGAACCAAAAATGTTATAAACTCATTTTTGAATTTTTCTTGTACCCCCCCCCCCCAAAAAAAGCCTCCCGCCCCAAAAAACAATCCTGGATACGCCCTTGCGAATGATATGTGGTTGTTCTTGATTTTAACGTCGAACTCGTATTTAAGAAGCAGAAACCTAAGATGGCAAGAAACTGGTTAGAAAAGATTGCAACGCTTGATGGTTTCCAACTATTGGTGAAACTAACAAACAATTTACTCATTTAGAACAATTTTATTCATAGCTCATAACATAGTTTTAGCATGAATTTTCACAAGATATATACAACAAAGCATATGTAACACATTAGCAAGATACATATTCTTATTGTAGGTTAGTGAGGCAGGAGAGGGTGGTGACAAACACCTTAAATAGTGCATTAAAAGGCGCATTAAAAAAAATACCAAAAAAATAATTGTTTGGTTATGCTGATTCTAAAAGACTTAATTTCTTTAACTTTCAAGGTAATCATCGAAAGTTACAAACCCGAACGAACTCGAATTTAAAAAAAAGGGGATAAATACCCCCAAAAGGCAAGCGATATTCACAATAATCAAACCATCAAATTCAACCTATCAGAGAACCCTAGTATAGAGATTCTTTAAACTTTACACAGAGTTTGTTTTAGTTGTGATCCCACCATGGTGAATCTTAGAGTCCTGCAAGACCAAAAACTGCCGGATTTTTAACTTTTAACAAATTAATCTTATCTTAGTTCGCTATTTTTACTTATAATTTGTATACCTGTAAGTTCCATTAAATTAGTTCAATCGGTGGTATTGAAAAAATGCTTACTAGTGATCATTTCTCTTGAGCAATTCCGTAGCAAAGTGGTATATGTTAACGATATAATTTTCGTTAAGCAGATCCTTAAAGTTTTTGTCTTAGGTCAGCTTCCACGGTCCTTGAAAAGTTTTGAAACCGTGAATAGCTTCCTTTTCTTGCTCTTTTTGTATTTCATCCAACTTCTTCCGGCCATCTGCATCTAATTGCCCATATAAACCTTGATCGGAAGAAGATGTAGGCTCTAGGATTGGTACAGACCATGTTGCAGCCAAGTTTGCATATTTTTGTACGGGGGGTGGAAGTCTGGAGTCACATTCGGCTGAAGCGCCTGTTTCAACAAAATGGGCATTTTTCTGGGCAGGTGGTATAGGGTCTGCTGAACCAAAATTTCCCTTTTTATTTGAAGTATTTTCACCAATACTTTTGGTTTTTCTGCAAGATAAAAATAGGAGCCTAGAGAATAAGCTTATGCCAGGGTTTCCTTGTAACTCTACCCTCATTCAATCCAGGTTAGGTTAAAAACAGACTAGGTTAGGTTAAAAGAACATATCCGTTCTTAGGGGTGGGGCAACAGGGTCAGCTGCCCCCGGCGCTACATCAAGGAAGGAGGCGCCCGGAGGATTGCCTACTTTGATCGAATTTTTCACTTTGATTCGGCTTTTTTGCTTTTATTTGAGTCGGGAGGGGGGTACTGTAATTAATTTTCATACTTGTTCAATATCCAGCACACAATCGAGATGTGAGTGTGTTATGAATATTTAACAAGTACCTTAATTTTTCCCGGGTTACCCGCAACCTCAGGGACAGCTCTGTAATAAGGGGGGGAGGATTGCGGCTAATGTTGTTGATAACATTTCAAGGAAAAGTCCTAATAGAATAACAGTAGTACTATATAAATTACTTTTCCATATATCATGATCGTATTTATAACAATATAGTGTTTCTTAAGAGCATAAATCTATCGGTTCTAGGCATTTAAACCCCCGGAAAATCCCCCCCCGCAGAATATACCACCCCAGAAAATACCCCCACCGTGGAAAATCTACCCCCCTCGTGGAAAACACCCCCCGTAGAAAATAACCCTCTCCCGTGGAAAGAGGTATGAAAGGAGTTACCCCCTCCACAAAACTCTGCTCTTTACACAAAGGTTTTGACTTTTTGTCCTAATTCCTTTAGAACACTTCCTGAAACACAATGGTCGATTCTTTGTAATGACAAGCTTTGCTTTATAATTGTAAAAAAAAACTTTAGTGCAAAGAGCAAGGTTTTGAGGAGGGGGCAAACCCTTTCATATACGTAATAATTTCTGTTCGCTTTAAATTTTGATACTGCTTCTGACTTTCAGTTGAAAAAACTTGTTTTTTTTAAAATTTAATTTCTGATCGTTTTGAAATAATACCAGGAAATCTGGCTCTCTCCATTAAAAATTCCGGTACTTGTGTATTATACACCACTCACTCAAGTTTACGATGTGTAATACTCGAGAAGAAACCTTGCTAGTTTTTTCATTATTTTAGCAACAAATTTGGGCTATATATTTTCACATTGGGGGGTAAAGTATAGCGGATCTGCATGACTTCTTTTTCTTCCAACGATTTATCTAGTCCAGGTTTTTGATTTTACAAGGTGTGGAAGGCATTGATGACCACCTTTGTTAATTTATACACGTTTTGATTCTCGCTGTCCAGGTTGATACATCCAATTTACTGAAAGCACATAGCTTCATAGAGTACTATGTTGGTGAACTGGATTTGTAATTTGGAAGACCGTATCCTCCTGGGATCTGGTGTCCACGTCTGTGGACACCCCCATAAAATATTTTTTGTGCAAAGGCCTCGCCATCTAGCAAAGATTTCGTTATTTCAGCGTGCTTTTTGGACCTGGAAAGCCATCTACGATTTTTTTCAGAAAGTTTCTGCGACTTTTAGTGGTGTTTTTACAAACTAGAAAAGGCTAAAATAAGGAGATGAAAAAAAGCAAAGGTAAGAAAAAAGAAAAAAAAAGAAAGTGGTGAGAACGAGTTCTGAGAAAAATCAGGTGTACTCTCTTGATTGTAGACAGTGCTTAGAAAGTTTTAAAAGCAGTTAGTTTGATAAGTGCCATCTTTTGGAACTTGGAAAACCTCCATGTCCACGTCTGTGGACAGGCGGTTCCAATCGAGTAAAAGGCTAGGGTTGATTTTTCGTAGTTCAAATCTTGATTCTAATGGGGATAGCAGAAGCCAATGATTGTTTTATTTACTAAATTGGCAACAACCTAGCCGCCACTCACCCATAAGAAATCGCCACCCCCGTAAAGTGTACCTACCCACCCCCATTCTGTCTCCCCTACCCGTTTCTTACTTACTTTATAAAAAAATTTTATTACCGTTTTTGAAAATAAAATAAAACAAAATCACAAACTCTAAGTCTGCTAAAAATTAAAATATTTTGTATATATTATTTTTTCATTGTTGAATATTTGGTTATTTTATTTGTTACCCTTTTTATTTTTTTATTTTATGACCTTGAAAATATATTATAGTTATGATCTATATTTATGACTTTTGTATTTTGTGTTTTCTGACTGTTACCTGTAGTGTTTTCGTTAAAGTGGTAACTATGTGTTGTTATTGTATTATTTTTTTATTGTATTTTTTTTTTTTACTAAGAAATTCAATTGTTCCACTAAGGTTTGTGATAGTTCTTTTGCCAATCTCTATCTATCTATCTATCTATCTAGCAATTAGTTTCAAGCTTACTTAACCTGTTCCTTTATTGTAGTTTCCCTTGATGACGCCCTTGGAATGCTCGATGATAGTGACCTGGACCTCTCTGATTTAGATGATGATGAGAAATGGATAAAAAACCACTCCTTGTCGTCTTCAGACTGTGAGGGTGAACCAGCTGTTGCAGCCATTCCGTCATCAAGCAGTTATGCTGTTCTTCCAGATGTTGAAAATGAAGAATCTGATGATGACGTAACCTTAGCAACCCGTGTCAAACGCTTGAAGGCTGACGAAGTAACAGCAACCGTGTCCTGCAGGAAGTCTCGGCGGTTCAATAATCATCATGGCACGGACATGGGTCCCGCTCATTTCCAGGACCACGACGATTGGAGTACAGAACAATTCTCTTTGCAATATTACCCGGAGAGCTTCTTCGAACGTATAGATTTTTGCATGAACTACAACTATCAGTTGGCCCACCACAAAAGCTTGAATGTAACTCCAGACGAGCTGAAAATTTTTGTTGGCATTGTCATCCTGAGGGGGAACCTCAAGTTTCCTCCGATCCGCATGTACTGGTCTGGGAAGTTTAGGGTAGAAGCCATATCACAAAAGATGACTCGAGACAGATTCTTCACAATCCGGTCAAACCTGAAGTTCGTTGTTGATTCAGAAATCTCAGACGAAAAAAAAACCAAAAATAGGCTTTGGAAGGTGCAGCCGATCCTTGACAACTTCAGGAATATCTGTCTCCAGTTGCCACGTGACAGGAACTGTTCAATTGACGTACAGATGATACCCTTCCAGGGTATGTTGACTCTCAAGCAATATGTACCTAACAAGCCCAATCCGGTTGGATTAAAGAATTTTGTCCTTGCCAGCTCCTCAGGGCTGATACTTGACTTCCAAATCTACCAGGGAGGCACCACCCTGGGAGAACAGCTGGTAGCACATGGCTTGTCAGCTGGGATCGTACTGCGCTTGTCTGAGACCATACCATAAGGTACATACCTCTATTTTGACCGATTCTTCTCGTCTGTTAAGCTCCTCGACATGCTGGCTGAAAGAAAAATAAATGCGACCGGAACTATCATGAAGAACCGTTTGGGTGCCAACGGCCCAACGCTTTTTACCGAAACAGAAATGAAAAGAAAGGGCAGAGGAACCTCTGTCATGTCTGTGCGCTCAGATAGAAAAGTAGCCGTGACCCAGTGGTATGATAACAAAATGGTTCTCCTGTCTTCAAACTGCAAAGGTATAGAAGAGGAGACAGAGGTCAAACAGGTATGACAAGCGCCAGGGGTCTTACGTGCAGGTCAAATGTCCACAAGTAGTCTCCGACTACAACACCTACATGGGTGGGGTCGACCTTGTGGACCGCATGGTCAGCTATTACCGATTTGAGACGCGTACTAAAAAATGGACTGTGCGTCTGTTTCATCATTTTGTGGATGCTGCACTAGCCAATGCATTTCATGAGCTGAAAGGCCATGGCCCAGAAGTTTCTGGTGACCTCAAACAGCTCATTGATCTTCGTTTCAACGTGGCCAAGTTTTGCTCAATTCTGGAAGCTCGGAGTCACGGGGTCAAGAAAATAGTAACGAAGAGCCATTGGGTGAAACTCAACACCGTGTTTTGAGTGTGAAAAAGAGGCCAATCCCTCCACCATATGCCAGAGCTGCACTGCATCTACCAGAATTTTGTGAGTTGGCGAATGCAGCCCGATGCAGAAGGCCTGGATGCTGCAAAAGGTCAAGATGGATGTGCTCGCAGTGTAAAATCATTCTCTGCTTGACACAAGACAACAACTGCTTCAAGAAATTTCATGAAGAGTAATGTTTTGTTTTCAACGTTTTGACATATCTCTTTTAATAGACAAAACAGATTTTTACTATACTCTTAGCTCGATAGAGACCCAATGTCCACACCTGTGGACATCCTCCAGAGGGAGGGAGGGGGGTCAACTTTTTTTTTAGTTGATCAATGGTCAAAATGATTTTTTTTAAGTCAACTACAAAGAAATGAACATAATCAGGAAAGTATTTCTATGGTCAGGTCTCAGGAGGGTATAGTTCAAATTACATTGAAGATTTGAATGCTCAATTAAAGAATCTTGATTCAGCTTGACTTAGCTTTGCAGATTCTTTACTGGTTTCATGTGAAGTGATGAAGCTAAGACTCTGTTAATTTCTTGTTTTTAATTTGAATTTTTTTTTTTTATCGAGTAGCTTTTTTTATCGTGAGTTAGATTATTTGTAACACTGATGTTGTTTTTTCGCTGAGCGCGGCTATATTGCACGAATGTGCAAATCTACCTATCAATTTACTTCATAGAGGGGAAATATTCGCTTATGAATTATTCTTCTGAAAAGTCCTCATTCCATTGGCGTCAATTCACGGAAATTTAGCGGAGAGGGTTAAAAATGTATTTTTCAAAATCTATGGGTGCAAATTTGTCATTTTTTCCCAACGAAGATACCAAAAAAGGTATTTTTCATTGAAAATTATGAAAAAAGGCATTGTTAAAAACCTAGTGGAGGCACATGCCCATCTCCCTCCCCAGTTGACGTCAGGTTGACGCATTATCCTACAGTTGTCCCCAGTTGACGCATTATCCTACAGTTGTCCCCAGTTGACGCATTATCCTACAGTTATCCCCAGTTGACGCATTATCCTACAGTTGTCCCCAGTTTACGCATTATCCTACAGTTGTCCCCAGTTGACGCATTATCCTACAGTTGTCCCCAGTTGACGCATTATCCTACAGTTATCCCCAGTTGACGCATTATCCTACAGTTGTCCCCAGTTTACGCATTATGAGTTGGCATATATAGGGGGGGGAAGGGCTGGGGTTCGTTTCCGATGGAAATGCTTATTATATTCGTAGTCGGCATAAGGAGGGGCATTGAATTGTGTGTTCACTTTGGTCCTAACTCGGTAATGTGATTTGGTATATATTGACCGTTTTTAGTTCAGAAGAGACAATATACAAGACTGTTACCAGTTTAAGTTTACACCCCCTTATTTTTTTTCAAAAATGGACTGATATTAAAAATACACAAAATCCTTTTTTAATACATATTTTAAATTCCTCTTCTTCTTTTTCTTTTATCCAGCGTTATTTGGTTTATACTGAAATATCCTGGATGTAACTCCTTTCCTGGTTTCTTCTTCTTTTTTGTTTTCTTGATGATGGGTTGGTGATGCTTCATGTAATGGATAGGATCAAACCGAGTGCTATTTTTTTTTTTTTTACTCCTGAAAATAAAAAATCAATCACATTTCTTTCTTCTTTTTTACCTTAAGACTCTCTGCTTGTTTGTAACCTAATTCATCACTATTTCAATATCATTTCCTTTACATTACCAATTATCTGTCTTACCTCTCACTCAGCATTCCATAGCTTTCTATCTTTCTAATTCCTCACCTACCTAATTTTTCTCTCCTAATACATCTTATTTACTTTATTCCTAAAAACAATATTTTTTTTTATATAACAATTTCCCCATTCATACAGCTTTCCATCCATTAATTTACAATACAGCAATTTCAAAATTCATATTCTAGCTACACCCCCTTATAGTACTTGAATCTGAAGTTTAGTAACATTATGCCAACCCTTGAGCTGGGTGAATAGAACAGTTAACCTTAAGAACAGTGAAACATTTGAAGTAAACACTCTAAAAATACTTTAAAAGAATTATAAATACTTGTCTCATTTCTAAAGGTACACTGCTTCACTTTGCCCCCATGCTTCACATCACAAACGGTAACATCTTATAATTGGGAGGCTACTCAAGCAGCAAAGGAAATAGTAGTAAAATGTAATGTGAATGTTTAAAATAGTCTTTGAAGCAGTGTGCCCTCAAGAATGAGATAATTAAATATTTATGATTTAGTTTTTCGAAATTCATGGTGCCATGTAAAATTAAGCATTTGTTGCTAATAGTTTTTTTTTTTTATTGAGGTTTCAGATGACTGTTTAGCCTTCTTTTGAAAGAATCAACATAGAAGTTTGAACTATTATGAACGGAATGGCTATCTCAAACTGGTGACTGGATGCCTGTGGAGGAAGGGGGCCTTTGGGGTGGGGGGCTAATTGCCCTCCAATCTGTTTGTTCAGTTAAAGAGGGCACTAACAAGTTTAATTCCCTTTAGAATGAGCTATTACACATCTCTCTATGATAGTCTGGCCACCCCCTAGCCCTGCTAGAAAAAAAGAAGAAGAAAGAATAGGAGACATATCAGTGCTGCCAATGCAAAAAAGCGATTTTCTTTGTTTTTCAAGGAGGGGGTCTGTTATTTCCCTTTAAACGGTTTTTGACCATTCTGATTCCAATGTTACCTTTTTCATTTTAATCTGACGCCATTTTGGAGGGATTTCAGGCTTTTTTTTGGAATCACCATAAATTTCTTTTTGCAATAATCTTTTACTTTTAAGACTAACTGAAATAATAGTCACCGTTCCTGAATCAGTGTCAGATGGCAATTTTTTTTCACTAAGTAGCTTTTTCTAAAAAGGTTTTTAACTTTTGGTTGCTATGGTCTGTGGTTTGCTCTTTACTAGGTTGCAGCTACCTCTCTAACCATGATTTGGAACTGGCTGATTGTAGAATTTATTGGAAAGAACAACGTACATGATGAACAGATGAACAATATCTTTTATATGAGCTACTAAAAATGAGGATACCAAAACACCCAATAACTTTATACCCATGCTGATACGCGAGATATCGATACGTCAGATACCAATACAGCGTACAACCCTTTCCTCAGGGACCATGGAGGGTCATATCATCACTAAAACGATAGATATTGGAACCTTGAACTATGTTGAAAAAAATAGCTATCTTGAAATTTTGATTGGATGACTTTGGGGGAAGGGGTCTAGCTGCCCTCCGATCTTTTTGGTCACTTGAAAAGGGTACTTACAAATTTAATTCCGTTTCGAATGAGCTATTACATATCTCTCTGTGATGCTCTGGCCACCCCCTAGCCCTGCTAGAAAAAAAAGGGAGACAGATCAGTGCTGCCAATGCAAAAAAGTGATTTCTTTGCTGTTCAAGAAGGGGGACTGTAATTTACCTGTACATAGTTTTCGACCATGTTGATTCCAATGGTGCACTTTTCATTTTGATCTGACGCCATTTTCGAGGGGTTTCAGGCTTGTTTTCGAAATCACCATAACTTTCTTTTTGTAATAAACTTTTACTTTTAAGACAAACCGAAATAATAGCTACCATTTCTGAATTAGTGTAAGATGGTAATTTTTTTTCACTAGGAGTTTTTTTTCAAAACGCGTTTTTTAACTTTTGGTTACTATGGGCTGTGGTTTGCTCTTTACTAGGTTGCAGTTGCCATTGGAATCATGATACCTTGCCGGGACATGCTTTAATAAAATGAACCTAGAAAATGACTAAAAAAACAACAGTGGATACCGATATTCCCGATACGGTACATGCGATACCAATACACACGATACCAATACGCATGATATTGATACGTCCGATACCACATACAGTCCTTCCTCAGGAACTATGGAGGGGCATAACGTCATCAAAACCATATATATTGGACCTTTGGACTATGTTAAACAAATTGGCTATCTCAAAATTTTTATAGTACTTGTTGGGGGAGGGGGCCTTCAGGTAGGGAGGGGGCTATTTGCCCTCCAATCTTTTTGGTCACTTAGAAAGGACACTTATAAATTTAATTTCGTTTCGAATGAGCTATTACACATCTCTCTATGATGCTCTAGCCACCCTTTAGCCCTGCTAGAAAAAAAAAGAAAAAAAGGGAGACAGATCAGCTACTGATGAAAAAAGCGATTTTCTTTTTTGTTCAAGGAGGGGGACTGTAATTTCCCTATACAAGGCTTTCGACCATGCTGATTCCAATGGTGCACTTTTTATTCTCTTTTGACACCATTGTTGAGGAGTTGGTGGCTTTTTTTCGAAATAACCCCCATAAATTTCTTTTCGTAATGTACTTTTACTTTTAAGGCGAACCAAGATAATAGTTATCATTTCCGAATCAATGTCAGATGGCAATTTTTTTTCACTAGGTAGCTTTGTTCTAAATGCAATTTTTAACTTATGGTTACTATGGACTGTGGTTTGCTCTTTACTAAGTTGGAGCTACTGCTGCAACCATGATAATACCCTCTAATAATGCCCAATATTTTTGTTGTTAGACTACATGTTCTTTAAATGATATTTTAAAAATAAAAACGAAAAACTGGCCCCTTAAAAAGATAGTTCTTTTATTTTGGCATAATACCCAATATTTTGTTGTTGTTAAACTACATGTTCTTTAAACAGTATTAAAAAAAGAAACCCCTTAAAATAGCTAGTTCTTTTATTTTGGCATAATATCCTATATTATTTTTAGGTACACTACATATTCTTTAACCTTTTAGATCTAAACTTGGTGTAGCAGCTTGTCAAAGTGTTTAGTAACAAATAAATTAAATTAATACATTGAACCGTTATAGCTCTTTACTATAGGCAAAACTATAGGATTGCTTCTAGCTTAAATAGGCGAGTAGAACTTTCAATTTCCATTTCAATGAACATCTGGAATCACTCAGGGGGGACATGGGGGAATTTTCTGGGGGGAGGGGGGTAAACGCCTAGACCCCTTTTCCAGAGGAATAGCCTAAGGATTGTTTTATATATTTTATATATTTAAGAATTGTTATATATATTACAGAGTCACTATCAACCTATTAAGGCAATTATTACGAGAAAATCTGACACTTCTAGAAAATGCTGAAATAGTTAAATTCAGTTGTATAGTCATGTATCATAATTGAATAGATAGTGCCTAATTGATATTAATAATTTTAAGTAAAATGAATTTTATACTCTTTAGATTCTTTGTTAATTCTCTTATTTTTCTGTTTTCCTCTCACTCTCCCATCATCCCTATAAATAAAAAAGAATATCATCGTTATATTTGCAATAAAAAAAATTTTGGGTGTCTATTCTTCTAGAATTACTCGATGATGTTGCTGCTCAAGTCAGGGATCGCAATCCCATAGATAATATGGAGTCGTATTCGTTGAATAAAAATTAAGTGTTTATGTAGGAACGAACTTTTTATTTATTCATTACCTGATTTCATTCCAATATACATAGCAGTGCAGATTTACACGTAATACAAAAGCTTGGTAAAATTAACGCACATGTCCTAATTTGCAATTAATTATTTATATATGTGTATGTGTATATATGTATATGTGTGTATATGTGTATGTATATGTGTGTGTATATATGTGTATATGTGTGTATATATGTGTGTATATATATGTATGTATATGTATATGTGTGTATATATGTATATATATGTGTATATATGTGTATGTATATATGTATATTTATATATATATATATGTCACTGAGTTATATATTTATGTATATAACTTATATGCCTAGTCATTGAGTTACACATATTAGTAGAGATGCCATAATATCTCGTGTCACGCACCCGTGCTGCCACCTACAACTTTTTTTTACATAGTTTATGTCTGTTTGTTGTCAGTGAGAATGGAAAAACAGGAACTTTCTCACATTTATGTTTGTTTTCTTGGATGGTTATGTGTATTGGTCGATTTATTTGATGTTTTTCATGGATGTTTTATGGTTTTTGTCAGTGAGAATTTGCAAAACAGGACTTTTCTCACATTTTTATATGGTTTTATGGATTTTGTCAGTGAGAATGAAAAAACAGGAATTTTGTCACATTTATGGATGGTTTTATGGATTTTGTCAGTGAGAATGAAAAAACAGGAACTTTGTCACATTTATGTCTGTTTTCATGGATGGTTATGTGTGTTGGTCGATTTATTTGATGTTTTTATGGTCTTTGTCAGTGAGAATGGAAAAACAGGAACTTTGTCACTCCCTTATTGTTGTTGTTCGATGCAGGTGTTATGAGTTTCCGGGAAACAGTATTTGTTGTTGTTGTTCAAGCCAAATGTTATGAGTTTCCAAGGTAACAGTTAGATCACGTGTCTCCTTCTCAGCCAATCAGAGGGCTTTGTTTACATAACAATTTGACCTTGAGATTTCGTATATAACGGGCATGCAATGTGATTCAATTATCAGAAAGTATTTTGACACAATGGATAGAACAATTAACATAATTGATGAGCTTGAGGCCTTGGAAGCCGCAATTAGCAATGTAAGTACATTTTTATTTTCAAATGAATTTTCCTTTGACATCCTCCAGTATATTCAGCTAAAACGTACATCTCTTCCTTTACCCTCAAACCCCCCCCCCAAACCATGCAATCTTTATACTCAATGGAAAACGTAAAATATATTCTTTTTACCCTAAACCATCCCTCATTGTTTTTTTACAACCAAATTCTTACCAATAGAAATACCTTTTCGTTAAATTCCACTTTTTATTTTCCAGCTAAAGCGATCACTGACTTCTGTCAATTTTTAATGAAAATCCCGTTCTGTTTTGACACAAGACTCCAATGTGAGGCCTATAATTAGCTATCACCCTTTCCGGTTTACAAACGCGGTCAACGGAACTATTCTTCCGTCAAAATTAAAACAATAATTAAGCTAGGCCTACACAACCTGTATGGAAGTAGAGAAACAAGTTATTTTCAAATTAGGGTCTAACAATATCCCCCCTCCCCCATTGTCTTACAACCCCAAATTCTCGCAAAAAGAAATACCATTTCGATAAATTCCTTCCCTCTATATTTCCAGCTAAATCCCCCCCCACTCTAATACAAACGTCATTATACAATGAAAACGAAAATATATTCCTTTATCCTCGAAACCTAACCCCCCCCACCATTGTTTTACAATCAAATTCTCGCAAAAAGAAATAATTATCCTTTCGTTAAATTCCATCCTTCTATATTTCCAGCTAAAGCGATCACTGACTTCTGTCAATTTTTAATGAAAATGCCGCTCTGTTTTGACACAAGACTCCAATTTGAGGCCTATAATTAGCTATTACCCTTTCCGGTTTACAAACGCGGTCAACGGAACTATTCTTCCGTTAAATTAAAACACAATGATGCAATAATTAAGCTAGGCCTACACAACCTGTAAGGAAGTAGAGAAACAAGTTATTTTCGAATTAGGGTCTAACAATATCCCCCCCCATTGTCTTACTATCCCAAATTCTCGCAAAAAGAACTACCCTTTTGCTCATTTCCTTCGCTCTCTCTTTCCAGCTAAATCCCCCCCCCACTCTAATACAAACATCACTTTGCAATGAAAACGAAAATATATTCTTTTACCATCGAAAACAAACCACCACAAAAAGAAATATTTTTTCTCAAATTTATTTTTTCTGTAAGCCTATCGACTTCTCTACCTCTTAGCTATTAACCCGCTATGTTTTGAATTAAGCTCTCCGCACAAGCATATAATTATTTTGTCACCCTTTTCCGGTGTGTTCACGGTATCGCTCTAGCCAAAGGGTTTGTTTTGGTTGTCAAATTCAAACAGTTTTAAGCAATAATTAAGCTACGCCTATGCAACCTGTATAGAAGTAGAGAAATGCATTCTATACAAAATAATTGCTAACAATATATTTAGGACATTATGTAAAAGGGGGAGGGCAATACATCGCTTCTAACAGCTTCGTTGTAAGTAAATTATGTAAAGGGGGAGGGCAATGCCATCAATTATACCGCCATCAGTGTAAAATGAAAACAAACTATTTCTTCGCATTAAAAGTAAGGGGGATTCGGTGTGTAGACATTTGCACCCATTTACAAGAAAACTAATGTTTAAATATATTCATTGTTTCTCTATGCATGCTTTTAATTTTTTTCAAGCTTTAAATAAAGTTTCTTTTATATTCCATGGCGTGAATCAAGGATTTTTGTTGGGGGAGGGGGGTTAGCACTTTTAATAGTGACATAATAGAAAAGATAATTGCTTCTTACATTAGTTTCTTCTTCGTCATTTAGTGATTTTAGCTATAACATTTGAATAAAAGCTAGTAAGATATGCCTTTCGCTTGAATAAAACGCATGATTAACTCTATGAGAGGGTAGACTTAGGGTGGGTTAATTTTCCTAAATTTAGGGGGAGAGAATATGGGTTTTGTGCTTTACTAAAATGAGATACTTTTCTAAACAAAATTATGGTTAATAACTTTCTTTCTTGAAAAAGGGAGAAATTATTTTGATTTGATTTTTCTTCTCTTCTTTAAGGCAAATTATGAAGAATTTGCGGACCCTACATCGATGAGACCTATGGCTGGCGCAAATAGCGAAGAATACTCCTCACCGCCACCCACTAAGAAAGAGAGGGCTAATAATGCGCCCCCTGCGAAGGCTACTGTCATGCAATATGGTCGCTGGACAAAACCCTATAGCTCCACGCTACTTGACCCAATGCAACCTCTCAGAAAACCAAAGAGAGAGTGGGCGAATAGCTACATTGCCGAAGCCCCACCTACGCAAGCTTTTTCAAGGGTCTCAGAAGCTGTCCCGACTGCACAGCCATATGATATTGCTGGCCCGGCTGCGAAAGAAATTAACGTCACCGGTCCCTCCACCCTCAAACACACGTTACCTGGACCTCTAATAGCTGCCCCATCGACACTAGATCAGGAGGTTACCCTCCAACACGCACTACCTGGTCCTTCGGGCACCCAAGCCCAGACGAATTATGCAAATGTGAGTATTTTTTTCCTACCTATCTATTTCCTCCAATCTTGTAGTCCTTTTTAATCCCAATATAAACATATCGCAGCGAGATATTAACCCCTATTACATATCTAAATGTAATTTTTTGCTAAGAAACCGCTCTTTTCTCTGTTGCTATCGCTTCACATATACTTTAGATACCATTGAAACTCAAAATGCTATTCCATTTACAATTGAATATTATCTTGCTTTAATCTTTGGCTTAAAGCTCCGCACAAGCATATAAATATATCTCTTTCATCCCCTTCTCCTGTTCTATCATTAGCGAGGATTAGACCGCCAAGTCTAGGCTTTTCAATGCTTTTAACATAATTCTATTGTTTGGCCAAGAAAATTAGCTCTGAATTGTCTGCAAAATTAGGAAATTGGAATTCTAGGTAAGAGCGAAACAACTTATACCACCAAAAATAATAATTGCTATTTATGACATTACTGAAAAGGGGGAGGCTAGTTGCCCTCCAACCGCTTTAGTCACTTAAAAAGCGCACTAGAACTTTTAATTTCCATTCACATAGTTTTAAGAGAGATTACTCCTTTTGTCACATATTGGCGTCCAAATTTACACTGAATATTTCTATCGTGCCAAAGATTTTAGTGAGGGGGAAAGCGAGTTAACGGTTCTCGACATTTTGAAGTTCAAACTCGTTCATCTATACTTCATATTTAAACTCATGTGTTTACTGAACCTGTAGGGAATTATAAATATTTCAACTTTTGATGGGCACTATGAGAAGGGGAACCGGGACGAGCTGTGGGAGGTGCTTCATGAAGCGCAAAAGGCCCGAGAAGTGACGCAGGGGAGGGCTGCGGAGCAGGAAAGTGCCGCAAGATGCGCCGCAGGGATGCGCCGCGAAAAAACGAGCAATTTGCCACCTTCTATGCCATATCTTAGATTATCTTAAGTTAAATTAACCAAATGCTTTTAAGCAATAATAATCCAAATTTTAAAAACAGTAGGGATGATTTGAACACATTGAAAATAAGCTATTTTTCATATATAGGTTGGTGCATTGGTCCCATATTCACCGTCCAGTGAAGAAGAGGATGAACCACCAGTGGAGTTTCAAGACAACGAAACATGGGACGATATCATTGAAATACCAGCTAATATTGATAAGTTTTTAGATGATTTTTTTAATGTAGAAGCTAGCACAGTTGAGCTGGTAGACTTGAGCCCCAACACTTTGCAGCTTTTAGATGATTTCACAGGGAACCCTTCTCCTCCTCCAGCCTCCGATATCCTAATGTGCCCACCTCAAGCGGATGAAGCGGAACAGACTCCGAATATTGTTGAACAACAGGGAGGTGGGGGTATAATTTCTACCGATTTTCATTTATCCAACATAATATTGAATAATATAGTTGTTTTCACTTCAACGTTTGGGGATCCTTTTAATACACTTATGGGGGGAAATTTCGTTTTTGATCCCGTAGAGAGTGGACATGCATCTGTAGACAATATTCGGGCACGACTGGAGAAACACATTCAATTGTGGGGGGGTAGGGATTCAATTAAGGTGTCTGTTGTTTTAAAGGTTTTTTATTTGAATGAGGGGAAAAGCGAAGTTTATTATCATTATATACATTCCAAGAAGCCCGTAATTTATCCAAATTTAGAAAACTTTGAGGGGGTTTTTAGTGAGTGGGCGGGAAAAATTATTGCGTATCTCGAGAACTATAGCGAAAACGGGAGTAGATCTGCAGTTTTACTTATTGAAAATTTAAATGTAAATATTTGTAAATTTAAGAAAGATTTTATTTTAAGAGGGGGGACAGGTGGGGCTGAAAGGTATACAGTTTTAAATTATAATCCAGATCTAGATGGTTGTAAAGGTGTCCAGAAGATCCGTTTTGAAACAGATCGAAAGTGTTTCAAGTAGGCTGTCCTCAGATCAGCATACGAGCCTCTAGCACGTGAGGCTACCAAGACAAATTTAGATTACTGGGCTATACACGAGAAGGAAGGGTCCGATTTCCCAGTAGTAGAATTTTCATGCTTGGAGGGGAAATATCCAGTAACGCTACAATCTATTGACAGGTTTGAAAGGGCTAATGCTCATTTAAATATTGGCGTTACTGTGGTACAATACGAAACAGAATTTGAAGATGGGACTCGTTCAAAAAAGAAGGGGGTGATCTTCCCAGTAAGGGGCCCCTCAGTTGATTTGGTTAAACTCTGGGTTTGGTTGCTTTACACGCCGCATAGTGAACCAAACGCAATTGGTCATTTGAACCCTATCACTGACTTTCGTAGAGTTCGGGGAGAGGTTAAAAAGGGGCAGGGGGTATTTGTTTCTACTGTCCGACATGCATCTCTAAAGTCCGTAGCGATATGAAATCATGATGTCATATGAAGTATTGTAGACAGCACGGCTACCAGACAGTGGAAAATGTTTCAGGGGAAAGGGCCATTCTACGCTTTAAAAATTTCCAAAATACCCTTCTCCAGTGCAACAAAATATCTTTAGACTGTGAAGCTAAGCTGGTGGAGGTGAATGACCCACAATATCCAAACCGTATCAAAGAACACCAGGCCGTTGCAGTGTCCTATGCTCCTGTGCAAAAAGACAGTTATAACACCATGCGGTTGTTAAAATAATTGAGACATTGGATGAGAATGAGTACATGCTCAAGGCACTGACTAAACTGTTTGGCACGGCTAATGGCGCTATTTTTCGTTTGAGAAATACCCATTATCCAATGGTGTTGTCCGCAGAGGATCGTCTCGCGATTAAAAATTAAAAAATATGTTGGGTTTGTAAGGGGGAGTTTGTAGAGGAGGATAAGGGGACTAAAGGGAAAAGAGGGGGGAGGGGGAAAGTCAGAGACCATGAGCATTTGTGGCAGGAAATATCATCTGGGGGGCGCAACTTGAGGGGGGTTGCGCATCAAGCAGGCAACATACCCGTGAACCCGCATATTTTCATCCATTATTTTAGCAACACTTCCCACGATTAAAAAATATTTATATTACAACCACTGGCATCTAGGAATCGGGAGAGAGGGGGAGACGACTGTCCCTTGATAACTGGTTATTTTACCTACAACTTTATTCCTAAATCGGCCGAGAAGTTATTGCTTCTCGAACTGAAATGGCAGGTAGTGGATAATGAGCGTACGTGCTGGAATAAAATTAGGTTTTTAGATTCTTTTAGTTTTTTCCCCAAATCCTTAAGTCAACTAATTCAAGTGCAGAAAAGTGACAATTTTGATAGCTTTCCCTTGCTTAAACACCACTTTTCAGACAGTGAAATGTATGACTTATTAACCAGCAAAGGTGTATATGCATACGACTATTACTGCTCTGGCGCTCGCTTAAGCGAGGATCAACTACCTCCAATTGAAGCTTTTCAAAATTCACTGACCAACAGTGAATGCACAGTCGAGGATTATGAGTTTGCCAATAAGGTGTGGGCTAAGGGGGATTGTAAAAATGGGTGGGATTATTGTAGACTGTACTCGGCCAGTGACGTTCTTACTCTGTTGGATATAGTCTGTAAGAATACAGACCAGATCTATTCAGAGTTCGGGTTAGATATAGGATATTATTTTTCTACACCACATTTAGTAATGGATTTAATTTTAAAAATTAGTAGGGAGGAAATAGGCCTAATCACTGACATAGATCAACACCTTTTTGTAGAGCGTTCAATGAGGGGAGGGTATGTTTTTCACGGGGACCGCGTCTTATCAACCGATCCGAGCGGACAAAGCACCGGTGTAAAGTCAAATGCAGTGTTCTTGGACATGAACTCGTTGTACCACTCGGCAATGTCCACTACTCTTTGCCGTGTGGGAACTATCAATGGCTTGAGAATCCTTGTGAGTTCCCTGACATTAACACCGTCGAGGACAACAGGTCGCAAGGATGGTTCTTTAAAATTGACGGTCACATCCCGCTAGTACCTCGCGACTCTGTCAAAGATTTTGTTTTTACCTGTATCAATCAACCAGTGACCAGGGACTCGCTGAGCCCCTACAACCGATCACTAGTTGAGGATATGGGGATGCATTGGACCCCTCTAAACAGAAACTGATTGCTGATTTGGACCCTAAAGAGAATATCGTTGTTCACCATGTGCTCTTGCACTGGATGGTGAACAATGGCTTCAAAATCACCAAAATACATAGAGTCCTGCAGTTCAATCAGAAACCTTATTTGAAAATGTTTATCGATACTTTTGTCGATAAACGTTCTAGGGCAAATTCAAAGGTGGAGAAGGACTTGTACAAGCTTATGCTAAATTCAGCGTTTGGCAAAATGTGTGAAAGCTTGCGCAACAGATCTCACTGTGACGTTGTGACTGACCCTCTAGAGTGTGCACGAATAATTACCGACCCCAATTTCACATCATTCACAAGCATAGAGGCCGGCAAGGTTCTTCTACACAGGAAAAAGCGAAATGTACTACTGAACAAGAATATAGCAGGCGGTAGTTCAGTACTAGAAATTTAAAAAAAACTCATGTTGTCCTTCTTTTACAATATGTGCAAGGTGCAACGCCCACGGGAAGGGGAGGTTCAAGTTTACTATGGTGACACAGATTCTTTGCTGTTAAAGGTAAATGGGACTGAAGATTTATTGGGTGATTTGCAAAATGGGGTGCACATCAGCTCGCGGATGGATTTCACCAACTGGAATCCATCCCTCTACCCCGAGCTGGTGAAACGTCAAGCCCCCAACCAACTATTAAAATTAAAATCAGAGACGGGGAGTGATTTGATATCCAGGGGGGTGTTCCCGGGTCCCAAAGTTTAGTGCATGGAACACACATAGTGGGGATGAAAAGAAGACGTGTAAAGGGGTGCCTACATATTTTTTAAAGAGCAATTTTAACATGAGCGTATACAAAGACTGTGTAGAAAGTAGCCTAGTGTCAAGAGCACAAGTGCTTGCAATACGCTCTCTACAGTATAGAAATTATACTGTGAGAGTGGAAAAAAATGCAATCTCGTGTATATCTGACAAGGTCTATGTGCTCGAGAATGGTGTGAGTGTCCTGCCTCATGGTCACTATCGTATTTCAGATCGAGTTGAATGTGTAGACTATCGTAATCAACTTGGTCTGGATAAACTAATCTAACCACCACCACTCAACCTTTCATAAATTAACCTAACCAACTAATCTAACCATAGCACTATCCACCACCACTAACCCAACCACTAACCAGTAGCAGTGACGATAACTATCGTTTTCCCATCACGACGCCCGGGGGGGTGGGGGACCCGGCCAGTGGCCGGCTCCCGGGGGTGGGGGGCCCTACATTTAAATTCACTGTAATGTTCAACTGTGCTAGTTCTAAGTGTATTTTGTTGTACAAAAAGTGTTGTATAGAAAAGTGTTGTACAAAAGTGTTGTACAAAAAAGTGTTGTACAAAAAGTGCTGTAGATGGACAAAAGTGTTTAAAGACAAAAAGTGTTATCATTGTTCATGTTGAACAAATAGAGTTTTCATGTTGAACAAGTGTCATGTTGAACAAGTGTTATCATTGTTCATGTTGAACAAGTGTTTTCATATTGCTTTAATAAATGTTGCCATGAAATTTTGTTTTTTTTGTTCTTGAATAGATAGATCTACGGGAAAAATAATACTTATTCATTGGACACGTATGATTTAAAGTTAGTCATAGTCCGACTGTTGTCAACAACATGTATCAATTTAAAAAGCCCTTCAGATCGTTTTTGTGTGGGCCCTCAATGTCGAGGAAAACAACGCTGTTAGCTATAAACTAAAACTCTAATCTAAACACTAAACTAAAACTAAACTAAGCTACTGCATTAAAACTCTAAATAAAAATATTTAGCAAACTGTAGCTAAACTAAAACTCTAATATAAAACTAAACTAAAACTAAACTAAAAATCTAAAAGAAAACTAAAACTAAACTAAAACTAAACTAAAATAATAAACTAAAAATCTAGACTAAACTAAACCAAAACTAACTAAAATCTAAACTATAAATCTAACAAAAACTCTTAACTACTAAACTAAGTAAAACTCTAAACAAAAACTAAACTACAAAACTAACTAAAATCTAAACTACTAAACTAACTAAAATCTAAACTACTAAACTAACTAAAATCTAAACTACTAAACTAACTAAAATTTCTACACTAAAACTAACTAAAATCTAAACTACTAAACTAACTGAAAATCTAGCTAGAACTCTAAAATAAAACTAAATGTTAAACTAAAACTGAACACTAATCTAAAACTAAAATAAACTAAACTGAAAATCTAACTAAAAATCTAAAAGAAAACTAAACATTAAACTAAAACTAAACTAGAACTAAACTAAAAATCTAAACTGAACTAAAACTAAACTAAACTACTAAACTAACTAAAAATTTAAACTGTCTAACTAACTAAAACTAAACTCTAAACTACTAAACTAACTAAAAATCTAAACTAAACTAAAACTAAACTAAACGAACTAAAAATCTAAACTAAAACTCTAACAAAAACTCTAGCTAAACTAAAACTAAACTAACTAATACTAAACTAAAAAACTATACTACTAAATTAACTAAAATCTAAACTACTAAACTAAAAATCTAAACTATCTATGATCTAAAGTTTTAAACTAAAACTCTTAACTAAAACTAAACACTAATCTAAAACTAAACTAAAATAAACTGAAAATCTAACTAAAAATCTAAAAGAAAACTAAACATTAAACTAAAACTAAACTAAAAAACTAAAACTAAACTCTAAACTTTTAAACTAACTAAAATTCTAAACTAAAACTGAACACTAAACTCTAAACTACTAAACTAAATAAAAATCTAAACTAAAATAAAACTAAACTAAACGAAATAAAAATCTAAACTAAAAATCTAACAAAAACTCTAGCTAAACTAAAACTCTAAACTAAAACTAAACTAACTAATACTAAACTAAAAAACTAAACTACTAAATTAACTAAAATATAAACTACTAAACTAAAAATCTAAATTAACTATGATCTAAAATTTTAAACTAACTAAAATTCTAAACTGAAACTAAGCACTAATCTAAGATTAAAATAAATTAAACTGAAAATCTAACTAAAAATCTAAAAGAAAACTAAACATTAGACTAAAACTAAACTAAAAAACTAAAACTAAACTCTAAACTTTTAAACTAACTAAAATTCTAAACTAAAACAGAACACTAACCTAAAAAAAAACTAAATTAAACTGAAAATCTAGCTAAAGCTCTAAAATAAAACTAAACGTTAAACTAAAACTAAAATTAACTACTAAACTAAAACTAAACTCTAGCTAAAAACTTTAAACTAAAACTGAAATAAAGCTAAACTAAATATAAATTATAACACTAAACTAAAACTAAACTAGAACTAAACTAAAAATCTACACTAAACTAAAACTAAACTAAACTACTAAACTAACTAAAATCTAAACTGTCTAACTAACTAAAACTAAACTCTAAACTCCAAACTACTAAACTAACTAAAAATCTAAACTATAACTCTAACTAAAACTAAACTCTAAACTACTAAACTAACTAAAATCTAAACTATAACTCTAACTAGAACTCTAATCTAAAACTAAACTAACTAAAACTAAACTAACTAAAATCTAACTACTAAACTAACTAAGATCTAAACTACTAAAATAACAAAAAATTCTACACTAAAAATTAACACTAATCTAAAACTAAACTAAATTAAACTGACAATCTAACTAAAACTCTAAAATAAAACTAAACGTAAACTAAAACTAAACTTAACTACAAAACTAAAAATAAACTATAAACTTTTAAACTAACTAAAATTCTAAACTAAAACTGAACACTAAACTAAAACTAAACTAGAACTAAACTAAACGAAGTAAAAAATCTAAACTATAACTCTGACTAAAACTCTAATCTAAAACTAAACTAACTAAAACTAAAGTAATTAAAATCTAACTACTAAACTAACTAAGATCTAAACTACTAAACTAACAAAAAATTCTACACTAAAAATAAACACTAATCTAAAACTAAACTAAATTAAACTGAAAATCTAACTAAAACTCTAAAATAAAACTAAACGTAAACTAAAAGTAAACTTAACTACTAAACTAAAACTAAACTCTAAACTTTTAAACTAACAAAAATTCAAAACTAAAACTGAACACTAAACTAAAACTAAACTAGAACTAAACTAAACGAACTAAAAATCTATACTATAACTCTAACTAACACTCTAGCTAAACTAAAATTCTAAACTAAAACTAAACTAACTAATACTAAACTAAAAAACTAAACTACTAAACTAACTAAATCTAAACTAATAAACTAACTAAAATCTAAACTACTAAACTAACTAAAAATTCTACACTAAAACTAACTAAAATCTAAACTACTAAACTAACTGAAAATCTAGCTAAAACTATAAAATAAAAATAAACGTTAAACTAAAACTAAACACTAATCTAAAAATAAAATAAATTAAACTTAAAATCTAACTAAAAATCTAAACTAAAAATAAACATTAAACTAAAACTAAACTAAAAATCTAAACTAAACTAAACTAAACTTCTAAATTCAAACTCTAACTAAAAATATAAATTACAACACTAAACTAAAACTAAACTAGAACTAAACTAAAAATCTAAACTAAACTAAAACTAAACTGCTAAACTAACTAAACATTTAAACTGTCTAACCAACTAAAACTAAACTCTAAACTCTAAACTAGTAAACTAACTAAAAATCTAAACTAAACTAAAACTAAACTAAACGAACTAAAAATCTAAACTAAAACTCTAACAAAAACTCTAGCTAAACTAAAACTCTAAGCTAAAACTAAACTAGCTAAAATCTAACTACTAAACTAACTAAGATCTAAACTACTAAACTAACAAAAAATTCTACACTAAAAATAAACACTAATCTAAAACTAAACTAAATTAAACTGAGAATCTAACTAAAAATCTAAAATAAAACTAAACGTAAACTAAAACTAAACTTAACTACTAAACTAAAACTAAACTCTAAACTTTTAAAATAAATAAAATCCTAAACTAAAACTGAAAACTAAACTAAAACTAAACTAGAACTAAACTAAACGAACTAAAAATCTAAACTATAACTCTAACTAAAACTCTAGCTAAACAAAAATTCTAAACTAAAACTAAACTAACTAATACTAAACTAAAAAACTAAACTACTAAACTAACTAAATCTAAACTAATAAACTAACTAAAATCTAAACTACTAAACTAAATAAATCTAAAATAATAAACTAACTAAAATCTAAACTACTAAACTAACTGAAAATCTAGCTAAAACTATAAAATAAAAATAAACTTTAAACTAAAACTAAACACTAATCTAAAACTAAAATAAATTAAACTGAAAATCTAACTAAAAATCTAAAAGAAAACTAAACATTAAACTAAAACTAAACACTAATCTAAAACTAAAATAAATAAACTTAAATTAAACTAAAATCTAAACTAAAACTCTAAAATAAAATTAAACATTAAACTAAAACTAAACTAAAAATCTAAACTAAACCAAACTGAAACTAAACTAAAATAAAGGTAATAAATCAACTTAAAATAAACTAAAAATCTAAACTACTAAACTAACTAAGATCTAAACTTTTAAACTAACTAAAATTCTAAACTAAAACTAAACACTAATCTAAAACTAAAATAAATTAAACCGAAAATCTAAACTAGAACATTAAAATAAAACTAAACATTAAACTAAAACTAAAATAAAAATCAAAAATACTAAAATAACTAAAATCTAAACTAAACTAAAACTAAACTAAACTAGAACTCTAACAAAAACTCTAAGCTATGACTCTAAGCTAAGACTCTAAACTCATAGCTAACTAAACTAAACTAAAAATAAAGGTAATAAATAAACTTAAAATAAACTAAAAATCTAAAATAAAACTAAACATTAAACTAAAACTAAACTAAAAATCTAAACTAAACTAAACTAAACTGCTAAATTAAAACTCTAACTAAAAATATAAATTATAACACTAAACTAAAACTAAACTAGAACTAAACTAAAAATCTAAACTAAACTAGAACTAAACTACTAAACTAACTAAAAATTTAAACTGTCTAACTAACTAAAACTAAACTCTAAACTCTAAACTAGTAAACTAACTAAAAATCTAAACTAAACTAAAACTAAACTAAACGAACTAAAAATCTAAACTAAAACTCTAACAAAAACTCTAGCTAAACTAAAACTCTAAACTAAAACTAAACTAACGAAAATCTAACTACTAAACTAACTAAGATCTAAACTACTAAACTAACTAAAAATTCTACACTGAAAATAAACACTAATATAAAACTAAACTAAATTAAACTGAAAATCTAACTAAAACTCTAAACTAAAACTAAACTTTACTACTAAACTAAAACTAAAATCTAAACTTTTAAACTAACTAAAATTCGAAAATAAAACTTAACACTAAGATAAAACTAAACTAGAACTAAACTAAACGAAATAAAAATCTAAACTATAAATCTAACTAAAACTCTAGCTAAACTAAAATTCTAAACTAAAACTAAACTAACTAATACTAAACTAAAAAACTAAACTACTAAACTAACTAAATCTAAACTAATAAACTAACTAAAATCTAAACTACTAAACTAACTAAAAATTCTACACTAAAACTAACTAAAATCTAAACTACTAAACTAACTGAAAATCTAGCTAAAACTCTAAAATAAAACTAAACGTTAAACTAAAACTGAACACTAATCTAAAACTAAAATAAATTAAACTGAAAATCTAACTAAAAATCTAAAAGAAAACTAAACATTAAACTAAAACTAAACACTAATCTAAAACTAAAATAAATAAACTTAAAATAAACTAAAATCTAAACTAAAACTCTAAAATAAAATTAAACATTAAACTAAAACTAAACTAAAAATCTAAACTAAACCAAACTGAAACTAAACTAGAAATAAAGGTAATAAATAAACTTAAAATAAACTAAAAATCTAAACTACTAAACTAACTAAGATCTAAACGTTTAAACTAACTAAAATTGTAAACTAAAACTAAACACTAATCTAAAACTAAAATAAATTAAACTGAAAATCTAAACTAGAACATTAAAATAAAACTAAACATTAAATTAAAACTAAACTAAAAATCAAAACTACTAAACTAACTAAAATCTAAACTAAACTAAAACTAAACTAAACTAGAACTCTAACAAAAACTCTAAGCTATGACTCTAAGACAAGACTCTAAACTCATAGATAACTAAACTAAAATAAAAATAAAGGTAATAAATAAACTTAAAATAAACTAAAAATCTAAACTAAAGCTGAACATTAAACTAAAACTAAACTAAAAATCTAAACTAAACTAAACTAAACTGCTAAATTAAAACTCTAACTAAAAATCTTTAGTAAAACTCTATCTAAACTAAAACTCTAAACTAAAACTAAACTAGATAAGACTAAACTAGAAATAAAGGTAATAAATAAACTTAAAATAAACTAAAAATCTAAACTAAAACTCTAAAATAAAATTAAACATTAAACTAAAACTAAACTAGAAATCTAAACTAAACAAAACTGAAACTAAACTAAAATAAAGGTAATAAAAAAAAACTTAAAATAAACTAAAAATCTAAACTAAATAGGTAATAAAATAATAAACTAAAAATCTAAACTAACCCAACCTGCAATACTCTTTTTCTAATATTCCCGCCCCCCCTGATTGACTTAGAAGGAGATGTAAGCAAGCCCTCTGATTGGCTGAGAAGGAGACACGTGATCTAACTGTTACCTTGGAAACTCATAACATTTGGCTTGAACAACAACAACAAATACTGTTTCCCGGAAACTCATAACACCTGCATCGAAAAACAACAAGAAGGGAGTGACAAAGTTCCTGTTTTTTCGTTCTCACTGACAAAATCCATAAAACCATCCATAAATGTGAGAAAATTCATGTTTTGATAATTCTAACTGACAAAAACAATAAAACATCCATGAAAAACATCAAATAAATCGACCAACACACATAACCATCCATGAAAACAGACATAAAAGTGACAAAATTCCTGTTTTTTCATTCTCACTGACAACAAACAGACATAAACTATGTAAAAAAAAGTTGTAGGTGGCAGCACGGGTGCGTGACACGAGATATTATGGCATCTCTACTCATATTTATAAGCAGTAGGCTAAATATGTCACTCAGTTATATATTTCTGTATATAACTTATATAGGCCTAGTCAGTGAGTTACACATATTTATAAGTAGTAGGCTAAATATGTCACTCAGTTATATATTTCTGTATATATCTTAGATAGGCCTAGTCAGTGAGTTAAAAATATTTATAAGTAGTAGGCTAAATTTGTCACTGAGTTATATATTTCTGTATATAACTTATATAGGCCTAGTCAGTGAGTTACACATATTTTAAGTAGTAGGCTAAATATGTCACTGAGTTATATATTTCTGTATATAATTTATATTCCTAGTCAGTCAGTTACACAAATTTATAAGTAGTAGGCTAAAGATGTCACTCAGTTATACATTTCTGTATATAAAATATATAGGCCTAGTCTGTAAGTTACACATAATTATAAGTAGGAGGATATATGTATCAGTAATTTGTAGATTTCTTTATAACTTATATAGGCCTAGTCAGTGAGTTATGTATATTTATAAGTAGTAGGTTAAATATGTCACTGAGTTATTGCCTTTGCAAAACAAAAGTGAACCGTTTATCTGGCCTCCCTCAGGCCATTCAGCATGTCCCCAGGTGGCGATAGGGGAACGTTCTACAGATATGTAGGGTACCTCCATAGGAGGCATGGACCAAGGGGGGACCTTGTCCCCGGGGGTCCATAATAGAATCTGGGGCACCCTTGCCCGGGGTCATAAATACAGGCGGAGGAGGAAGAAGGCCCCTCAAATGTACACTCAAAAGGGCCCACTTGTTTATCCACAAGTTGCATGAGTTACAAACCTTCCTCCAGTAGTGGTTTAAATTGCATGGTGACGCAGAGCACAATTATGGAAGAATCCTCTATAGGTAGAAAACGGCGGAAGGGCGTAAGCCCCAAATATATAGACAACTTCCTCTGCAAAGGACTGCCTAGATCTTTTCGGAGTATCTGTATGACAGGGGAGCTTACCGTCAACTCTATTCCTACTTGAGGAGTGGCGCCCCTCGAGAAAATTATAGCCTAGTAAATGATACAGCATTCGCACGGGATTCTGACTAATGGACAATTCTTCTGGGATTGGTATGTTTTGATGGGCCTCTTTGGGCTGAAAAACCTCTTCCTAGCTAATTTATCTATTACGGGTTGCCTCCCCGTAGTAGCATAATATTTGTAGGCATGAATATATAATGAGTCGGAGGTAATAGGCTTGAGATTGTCTGTGCAGGGTTTTGACTCTTATTGATAGAAGAGCATCGCCGAGTGCTGAAAATCATGTTGTGAACAATATGGACCCACGATTGCTAAAAGCCCCCATTCAGACTGGAGATTCCAGGGACCCCATGCTGTCCGGTTTTAAGCCGGCTTAAGCCCTTTGTTGTAGACTTGAGAAGATATATGGTCGCCTTTCTACATTGGTATCGAGGATCATTGCTTCTCCTGAGGCGAAAATAATTTCAATGATTTAAAGAACATGAAAATTGGAACTTGGAATGTTACGACATTAAAAAATGACTATCGTATCGACATTTTGACTGACGAATTCAGACGATTCGAACTAGATCTATTAGGAGTTTCAGAAACTCATATCCCAGGGGTTGGAAGCATGAAATTAGGTGATATAGAATTTGTTTACTCAGGCAGGAAGGATGGGTTACATAGACAGGGAGTAGGGCTCATGATGAATAAGGAAGCTGCTAAGTCTTGTTTAGGCTGGGAAGGTATTAATAATAGAATAGCAATTGCTCATTTTATGACTAGAAAGTTCAAGGTATCAGTTATAGTAGTATACGCCCCTGTAGAACCGACTGATGGAGATACTAGTGACTCAGATGAATTTTACTTACAGTTACAGGAGCAAATAGACAAGGTCCCAGGTGGAAATATGATGTTATTGCTGGGAGATTTTAACGCCCAGGTTGGTAGAAATAAGGATACATGGTATCCCAGCTTAGGTAAATTTGGTGTAGGAAAAGAAAACAGTAATGGATACAGACTTTTGCAATTTTGTAGGTATAACAATCTAGTTATAACCAATACGGTGTTTGGTCATAAAATGGCTCATAAGCTAACATGGTATTCACGTGATGGTAAGACATCAAACCTTATTGATTATGTTATAGTAAACCGAAGACTGGCAGGATCAATACAAGATACTAGGGTATATAGGAGTGCTGTTATTGATGTTAAAAGTAAAGATCACCATCTAGTAGTGTCAAGGGTTAATTTAAAGCTGAAAAATCGGAAGGTTAACTACCTCCCGGGAAGCTATGATGTTAGTTGACTCCAGGATGAGAATTTGAGAGAACCTTTCCAGGAACAGTTGAATACTAAACTTGTGAGTTTAAAGTTTGATAATGTGGAAGCTCGTTTGATTAATTTTAGAAAAATAATTTGTGAAGTTGCTGAAGGTGTATTAGGGAAGAAAGCTAGAACTGCAGCTAAGAATATTAGTGAAAAAGCTTTATGTTTAATAGAAAGGAGAAAGGACTTGTACAAGAATTATCTGAGTGATAGATCACATGTAAACAAAAGAAATGTAAAGAAAGTGGAGAAAGCATTGAAATATGAACTAAGGAGGTGTGAAGTGGAGGCCATGGATAAAATTTGCCGAGGATTTAGAAGATGCAGCTAGACGGCATAATAGTAAAATATTGTACTGGCACGTTAACAAATTGAGAGGTAGTAGTCAATCCGGACTTGTCCCAGTTAAAGATAGGAATGGGGTGGCAATTAGCGATAAGACAAAAGCTAAAGCGAGATGGGCCGAACATTTTGAGAATTTGCTTAACCGAGATAGAGTTGCAGGAAAAGATATAGAGGAATATGAAAAAGTTTGTGATACCTTGGATGTGAAGGAAGATTTGTTTTGTGAGGATGAATTAGAAACAGTACTAAAAGGATTAAAGAATAATAAGGCTCCAGGTGCTGATAGGGTAGTAAATGAGTTTCTTAAATATGGTGGCTCTGAGGATAGAAATAAGTTATTGGAGATTATGAATATGATTTTTGAAAAAGGGGAAGGACCTAACGATTTTAGGAAAACCTTAATTAAGCCACTTTATAAGAAAGGTGATAAAAATGAGTGTGGTAATTATCGAGGCATTAGTCTGGTCTCTGTAGGTGGCAAATTACTTAGTAATATGATACTTTTTAGACTGAGAGATGCTGTAGACAAAGTTTTAAGAGAAGAACCGTACGGTTTTAGAAAAGGTAGAGGATGTGTTGACCAAATTTTCACTCTTAGGTTAATAATTGAGAAGTGCTTAAGTTTTCAAACACCTTTGGTCCTCAGTTTTATAGATTATGAGCAAGTGTTCGATTCTGTTGATAGAGGAGCTTTAGAAAAGGTCTTGTTCTTGTACGGTATACCAGAAAACTACAGTAAAGTGATTAGTGCTATGTACAAGAATAACAGTGCTGCGGTTAAGGTAGGAAATGAGGTTAGCGGTTGGTTTTTGTACTAAATCAGGAGTTAAGCAGGGTTGTGTTCTATCCCCCTTTATATGGATCATTTTTATGGACTTTGTCTTAAGGAGCACAGCAAAGGCAATGGTAGAGCATGGAATCAAATGGGGAGGGAAAAGTCTCCTGGACTTAGATTATGCTGATGATTTAAGCATCCTAGATGAAAGTTTGAGCAAAATGAATGAACTTTTAGAGGTTTTGCGAGTTCAGGGTGCTAGTATTGGTTTGAAAATTAATGTTAGGAAGACCAAGTCACTAAGGCTAGGAATAAGTGAAGATGAAAAGGTGACGTTGGGTAATGAAAAGATTGATCAGGTGGGCAGTTTCACTTACCTTGGTAGTATTATTAGTAAAGATGGTGGGAGTAGTGAAGATGTTAAAAATAGAATAGCCAAGGCTCAGGGTGTTTTTTCACAGTTAAACAAAGTTTTGAAGAATAGGAAGATAAGTCTGCAAACCAAGATTAGAATCTTAGAAGCTACAGTGATGACAGTGGTCAAATATGGCTCTGAAGCATGGACACTCCGAAAAGCGGATGAAGATTTGCTAGATTTTTTCCAGAGACATTGCTTAAGGAGTGTTCTGGGTACCCGGCTGACTGACAGTATTTCAAGCAATAGGCTATACGAAAAATGTAGTTCAATACCGCTTTCTAGGTCTATAATGAAAGAAAGGTTGAGGTGGTTAGGGCATGTTGTTCGGATGAAGGATGACAGATTGCCGAAGATTGTTCTTTTCGGCCAACCATCTAGGGCTAAACGGAAAGCAGGTCGTCCCCGTCTGGGTTGGGAGGACGTCATAAAGAAAAATTTAAAGGAAATAGGAACTTCGTGGGCGGGTGTAAAAAGGGGGGCTTTGAATAGATTGGGATGGAGGAGGAGCGTGCGTAGCTGTGTTGGCCTCAGGCGGCTTGGTGCTGCGATGAGTTGTTAGCAGTAGTAGTAGTAGATCTGCATGAAAAATAAGTTAGGTACAATTGTTCTTCATATTATGAAGTAAGAATTATTTTCTGACTTAAAACGGTCCAAATTCTTTACCCCCTCCGCCTTATGTGCAAATATATAGCCCAAATTATATATTTCCCATCTATTATGTCACTTGTCCTTGTCTTGTCTCGCGCTAAGCTGAAAGAAACTAACGAAGAAACTGATTTGTTCTCGAGTTTTACACAGCGTAAACTTGAGTGAGTGGCGCATAATACACAAGTACCATTCCTCCCCTCTACGGAAAAAAACTCAAATAATCTCTCAAATTTGAAAAGCCTTATTTTCCACGGGGGGGGGGGTATTTTCCGCGGGGGTACACGCTGGCCACCAATTCTAACATATATAAACAACTATAACTAAGAAATTGTCACTTAATAATTGCGGTTTGTTTCTATTAATCTGAGTATGTTTCCTTCCATTATTACCCATATTTTGAAGTGTCTGTTAAAATAACATTTTATCTAGTAGGCTAATTGTATTGAAATCTTAGCAAAAAATTTTTCATCGGGTCAAGAAAGTGACAATAAAGTTATAGATATTACTTTTTCTTTCATTTGTTTGACATTACGAACCAAGTGTTGTTGAAAAATAAGGGAGAAAACTATACCTACAAAATTAGTTTTTCAACTATACCTGTAGCCAGTTTAGCCATTAGTTCCATTGTAACTGTAGTGATTATTACTTGGAAACGGGGGCGGATCCAGGATTTTTTAGGGGGGGGGGGCAAAATAGGTTGATCCGATAAAAAAAATTAGGGGGGGGGGGCAAAATAGGTTGATCCGATAAACTTGCGTTAGGAGCAAGTTTAATTAACGCAAACTTGGGTTAATTAAGTAAATTACACTACTTTAGTTTACGCAAGGGGGCTCCCCCCTCATCCCCCCTGGATCCAACAATGCTTGGAAAAAGCGCGAATGGCAAATTTATGAGTATATTTATTTTTTCGCAAGCTAACTTTCAAAAGTTTACCCGTAATTCTGTCAAATGAACGAAAATGAAAATAATTTTATCTTTTTCGTGCTACATTTTCATATGCCTACTTTGTGTGGATTGGAAATAAATGTACATAGGTTAATGATATGTACATAAATAAATTAAATTGAGATTTGTAAGCAACTTTGAACAAAATAATACCAAAAGAAATAACTCATTTTGTTCTAAAAAGAAAATGCATCGAATTGGATATCCAAGATTAGATAGAAACAGAACAAATGCAAATAAAAAATATTACTTACTTTTTGAACTTTCCTGAGTTTCGCTTCAGCTTCTTTCCTCCGTTTTTATTTCCCATAATCAATGATACAGTCCGATACACAGAAAATAATATTCAAATCACCCTAGCAGATAACTTTTTGTCTTGTCTGAATGTAAAACAGGTGTTTCTAGACAGGTAGACAAAACGGTAACCGCCCACTTTAAATACATTTCAAACAGACTTCCGAAAGGATCCGCCCTTTATTCTTTTAATGAGAAATAGCGAAGCGAAGTCCATCATATTTTTGTAACAATTTAACATTTTTTGTGTTTTCTTGAAAGTTGACGTTATTTTCTACAGAAACGTCTAAGTAATATAAGAAATCTGCCACGGTGACTGCATAGATCTGAAGCTAATGAACAATATGATACAAATACATTGTCTATCCCGTCAAAATACTAGCTTCAAATTAGTCGCAAAATTCTCTGTTTTAAAAAGCATTTTTCTGTCTAAAAAAAATTTGAATCATATTTCAAAACTATAATTCGGTGAATTCATAAATCTAAGTGTCAGCTATCGAATAGTACTAAAATTGTCATCTTTAGTCGAAAATTGAAGACGGCATGCGGTTTATTTAAAAACGGTCAAAAACATGCATAGTGAGCATAAACCTTAGGTGTCTGGTAAAGGGTTTTGTAATGCTGATTTCAGTAGTACATTTGTATTTCAACTCGTCATTATTCTTGTGGGTTTCAGACTTTTTTTCATAAATATTAATGTTTCTTCTTTTAATTTCGAGAAGAAATTGCTTTTTAGTTGAATCTGAATGCAAATTGCTGAGCTAAAAATTGTTTTTTAGTTTAATCTGAATCGAAATTATTATTTTGAAAATAGTTTAATCTGAGCAACATTTGTCGCTATTATCTTGCTTCTAAAACCCGTTACCTTTTAAAATTTTGGCCACTATTGGCCGTGGTTCTCCATTTTCTAGATTCCTTCTACCGCAGCAACTACATTGCTGCTTTCTTCAAGAGCTCAAGACGAATTTCCATAGTCCCGACCATTTTATTGCTCTTATCTCTTAACGAAAAAGTTTCAACCTTTATTTTGTTGTAAAAATCATTTGTCAACCCCAGAAATAGTTCAGCATAAGCTTTTTTTTTACATATCTTGCTAAAGAATTTAGACCTTGCATTCGAATATACCCTCAATTTTATTACACACTTATCGCTATCTATAAATTTAGTTTCATGTACTTTGTTAAGCATGACTTTTTGGGCCTTTGGATCATATTTGCCAGGAAAAGATAGAATTGAACGATCACTGTTAACTAGTTTAAAAAATAATTGGTGTGTAGTTAGATCATACTCTGATATAAGAACAAATTCATCCATGAAGATTCTTATTAGATTCATTGAAGTGATTAGTTATGTAAATAACAAAATTAAAAGCTACATATACTTTGAAGATGTTTTCGTTTTTACTATATATAACAAAAACAGTGTTTTACCTAGTAAATAATTGTAACTTGAAAACAGATATTCAGCAACAATCCCCAATATTTACTGTATTATTATATTTTTGTTTTCTTATTTTGACGCCAAACGTGAAATCGAGCATCTTTCTCTTCAAGAAAAGTAAAAATCAAAGCATATTCAAGAGGAGCCTCAGACAAACAAACTAACAAAATTTCACCCCCTCCCCTTCGTTCCAGCTTCCTATAAAAAATTAACACTAAGAAAGAATGAGGTTTTATTTATTTATTTTTCTAGAAATAAGTTCATCAGGCAAAAATAATTGTAAATTACCATATGATGTGATGTATACTGAATGTGAATAAACAAATTTAACAACAAGTGAAATGACATCAATTTTTATGCAATTTGCCATTTTAATTTAATTCAAGTTGAGATCAAGCCATTGGCTAATTAGAGACAAAGCCAAGACAATTAGTCTGAGTGAGAGTCGGCAAAGCTAGGATGAAACTTTTTCAGGATTGTATAAGAAAATTTATAAAGTTAGGCTTAGCCTAATGTCATAATATGATACAAATTATTGGACTAGAACACCACAGAAAAGAAATGACACAACTAATTATGAGACATTAAATGTCATTGAAAAATTGATTCTTAATCAAAGGAGATAATTGAGGGAGGGCAGCGTGGATGCAAGTGCCGTCATGATCATTTTACCACCACTTCATAAACTTCTAAATACATTTTTTTGGTATTTCATGAAAAAATGAATAAACTATATTTTGCCCCTTCTCTTCCTAAATTTTAGTATATTGACGCCCTTGCTTACAAAAAAAGATTTTTCCAATTCCAAAAATCTCCTTAATCAAAATTAGAAATAATTAACTTTATTATATCAGAAGTCCTGCTATTTAAATCCCAGGAACGTTTGCATTCAATTCAACCAACTTAGGGACTGAAATGCAATTTCCCCAGAGTATGGATGGAAATAATACATTCCGGTAAATATGGCTGAATATTAAAATCAACCAAAACCAGCAATCAACCCAAAACCTTCTGTTTTCAAATATTATTTTGTTTAAATGGAGCCAAACTTTTGTTTATTTATAAACTAGATTACGAAGATTTCAGAGAATTCTAAGTAAAAAAAAAGTCAAATGATTGCTCGAAAGGATTCTCTTGTTTTCATAATTCGCATTTATTTTTTTTTGCTTTTCTTGTGAGAGGGTGGCTTTTTAATTACCAGTTGTTGTTTGTCTTTCATTGATTGCCCTCGTTTCCCTCGGGTTGGTTCGTCCTGGTCGTTTTTTCGTTCTTCGTTTTTGCTTTCTATTAAACAAAAACGTAATAAATTCACATTTAAAAATGTATGCCATAAAAACTACAACTAATTTATGATAGCACCATTGCATTTGATAATCTCTCAAACATAAATTTATGTAGCACCAAAGATTTTACATTTAAGAAGGAAATTAGGGAGAACATTCTTTACTACTGTTTCGATTGTGTGCGTAGCTGTGTTGCCCTCAGGCGGCTTAGTGCTGCAGTAAATCGTTAGTAGTAGTTGTTGTAGTTTTGATGGCATATAATTCTAAACCTGAATTTATTAAGTTTTAGTTTAATAGGCAGTAAGTTTTAGTTTAATAGACAGTAAGATAGTAAGTTTTAGTTTAATAGACAGCAAAAAAGAGCCAACCGGAGAGGAGCGAGGGGTATCAACAAAAGACAAAAACAAATGGTAATTAAAAAGCTACCCTCTCACAAGAAAAGCCAAAAAGTCAGTGTTACCCATACAAAAAAAGTAATTGTCCTTGTTGTTCAAGCCAGGGGAGTGGAAATTTCTTGTTTGGGGTTTTCTGCCATGATGATTCCAATAATGTAATTTTTGTTTCGATCTGATGCCATTTTTTAGGGGGTTTCTAGCTATTTTTCAAAATTCCCCTAAAATTTGTTTTCGAAATAAAATTTTACTATTAAGACTATTTTAGATAATAGTAACCATTGCTTAATCAGATAGAAATGAGAATTTTTCTCACTTGCCAGTTTTTTTTAAACGTGTTTTTAGTTTTGGTTACTATGTGCCGTGATTCGTTCTTTTTTTTGCATGAGCGCAGAAAACTTCAGCTTAAGAAACTTCTATACGCCAGATCTGAATTCTGTCTGTAGGATTGGTAACTGCTTCTGCTGTTGTGATGGGTCGAGCCAACTATGTCTCTCACTAAAATCAGGTCTTTGTTACGGGAGTCAGTTCTAATTGGGATCTAAAATCAGGGTAGTAATTTATAATTTCGAGACCCAGAAACATCTGAAGTCTGGATAACAAATTGCCAATTCTGGTACCCTAGCAAATCGATTTCAGTTCTTCAAATTTTTAATTTGGTTCCGAGTGGCGGAGCATTCAGAATTTTTTCTGCATTTATTTGGTATGAGCAACCGTAGACACATTGTATAAAATATTATTTTTTATTATTGTTATTTTACATTTTTGGTTCTTGGGGAGGAGACAGAAGTGATAAATCAACGAATATTTATACCCAGTTTCCTCGCATTTATGTAACTATTTTTGAGCAAAACATTTTTTTCAAGTAATAATCCTATTTTGTCCATCAGATGAACGCACTAAATAATGACTAAGGCCCCACTGTCTTTCCATCATTCAAAAAAAGGAGACGATAGTGAAGAATTCCTGAAGACAGTGAATAACACGGTTATTCAGTACAATCTTATGATAGCATTAGCATTAAAGTATCAAAATCTAGTGAATGCTCAGCATCGTTTGATTCAGCTTCAAACAACCCTATTTTTGATAATCCGAACCATTTCGTTTTATTCGACGAAATATTTCTAATTAGCAATGACCTACGAATCAAACAAATTATCCATAAGGCAATTGAAGTCAAAGGGAACTTGATTAATAATATATCCCTAATAGATATTTGGATGAGTACACACTCAACCTTATGTATACAAAATTATTTAAGGAAAATAATTTAATACATGCTAAAATAAGATCTGAACATATATTTTAAAAATAACATTGGAAAAGTAAAATAGAAGTAAAATCTAAATAAACCCGCTTCCAATAGAAATAGAAGATTAGCAGCACAAAGAGCAAATATTGCAATTAGGAATTTCTTAAAATTTTTAATCAATCCAGATGAGTTGAATAAATAGCTCTTTTGTTTTGTCAGTCTTGGCTGAACCTATGTAAGGTGAGGAAGCCTGGACTCTTTTAAGGAAATTACGTAGACTTAGACATAGGACTTCCCACGCCGGTTGGCGCACAAGGTGGCAGCGATAGCCGCTCCAGCGTCTTCGGCCAAAGATCATCAAGGGTTGTTCTTGAGAGCGCTGCATCTTTTTGTAGGCATCGACTAAATTTAGCCTTCTGACGTCCGCGCCGTCGTACTCCTGGAGAAGTCCAATACCGAAAATGATGAGGCAGACGATTGCTGCCCATTCTAACCATGTGACCTCAATATCGTCTTTAACTGCTTATGACTTTATCAATAACGAGTGGTTTTTTAGCCTTCTCGCAAATGAAGGGGCTGGTAATTTGGTCCGCCCAGTTGATTCCGAGAATCCATCGAAGACAATTATTTTCAAAACTTTGGATTTTTTTCTCTAGCTCTTTTGTCAGCGCCCACTTTCAGAACCATACACTAGTACTGATAGAACATTACTATTAAAGAGCCTCAGTTTCAGCTTCAAAGAGAAAGTGGCACTTCTCCAAACGTTTCTTAACAGGTACTATTGTAATAGTTATGTTCCCGAACCCTTAACTTGAGGTTCACAAGAACCCCTCCCGTACTATCCCCTCCCAACCCCCCTAGTAGGTTTCATAAATCGTCTGCACATCAGTAAGCTACTGAAACATTAGCAGTCAACCACAGCATCTTAGATAAATGTTTAATGGCTCTATTAAAAGCTATTGCTTATATTTACTAGTTTTTTCATAAATTCTACCATCTATGAGATTTCACAAATTTCAATGTTAACTACTTTCTGAGGATAATTTGCAATGAACTCTTTGTCATGGTTGCAGCATTAGCTGCAACCTAGGAAAGAGTGAACCACAGCGCATAGTAACTAAAAGTTTAAAAATGTTAAACCGTCGTTTCTTCTTTTCTCCAGGCTAGCGGGTTACTAGAACATCATAGAGATATTCTTAAATGCTCAATCAAAAGCTATTTTTCATATGTACGTGGTTTATATAAATTATGCCGTGTGCAAGCGCCCTATGGCACAAAAAGGCACTTTTTATGCCGTTTCTCGAGGGGTATGGCTAGTGGGCTACCAGAACATCTTAGATAGATTTTTGATACTAAAAACGGCAATTTTGGTGCCATGTCTCAAATAGAAAAAGCTAGGGCTAGTGGGCTATCAGAACTTTTTAGAGTGATGTTTAATGGTTCATTTGAAAACTTTTGCTCATATCTACATGCTTTTTATCAATTCTAGTATTCGGAAGTGAGATATAGCACTGGAAACAACATTATTGGTGCCATTTCTTAAGTGGAAAATTTTGGAAGCATAAAACGGTATCATTGTAATAATTATGGTCCAAAACCCTTAACTAGTGGTTTGCAAGAACACTAGTCATATTCTATTCTATCCTGCAAATTCCTTCTCCAGTCCCCCTTAATAAGCTACGCAATTAATTTCCTACAAACGCCAATATATTAAATTACATTATTAGAGGCGTGGTTCTGTAAGACCAGCACTGGACTTCAAGATCATAATGCGTTCGATTCCAGCTTGGATTTTTTTTTCAAACATGGTTTGTTCCTTCTTATGATCACTTTCAGATAAACCACTATTTTTGCAAACGTGATGCACTCGTTTCATAAAGCATATCCCGGGAAGGCTGATTTTAAACCTTTTACTGATATCTACGTGCTTTTTATCAATTTTACCATCCAAAAGTGCTATATAGCACTAAAAACAGTATTTTTGATACCACTTCTTAAGTGGAAGAGTTTGGAAGCATAAAACTGTACCGTTGGAATAATTATGGTCCAAATTCCTTAACTGGAGGTTTATAAGAACCCCTCATATATACTCCCCCTCCTAACCCTCCTAGTAAGTTTCATAAATCGCCTACTTTTCTTAAAAGTAAAAGATTATTGCGAAAACAAATTAACTAAAACTAAAAACTTTTCAACTAAAAATCTGCCAAAAGTTAAGCTTGATTGATCAACAGTTTTGAATTGAACCTTCAAACTTTACTGCGATGAAGCCCGGTAATTGAGGAGAAGGAACGTCCTGACCCCCTTAGTTGTTTGCTCTTGCCTAGGTTTTGAAAAGCACCTTTTTTGGCCATTTCATTGGAAAAGGCACTTCTTCCATTTTTAAAAGTTGGGGAAACAACCGAAAGTGCACTTTGTGGGAATGTGCTATCAAGCAAAATTTATAAAAATTGATTAGGTATAAATATAAGCTTTTAAATGAGCCGTGAAACAGCTCTGTTTTGTTACAATAGCCTTTTAGTTTCTGCTAGTCAGTAGGTGATTTAGAAAGCCTTGTCTTCATTCACATGTATTGTTTTATGGAGTATGGATAATGAACTTTATGTTTTTGAAGTTTTATAAAGTTTTATAAAGACTAAAAGTTTTTCTTAGCTGTCAGGGTTGTTAGTGTCTTATCTCCCCTAGATCAGTGATAATTATGCATTATGTTAAAAATAAGTTTCAACTGAAACTAAGAAGTGACATTAAAACTTAAAACGAATACATTATTCCTTATAAATAAATAAAAGATCATGGCAGTGTTGTTTCTAAATTAAATTTTAATCAAAAACGAACAAAGATTAATTAAAACAAAAAAGTTTTCCCGAGGGAAGTAAAGAGCGAAGTTGAAACTTAAAACGGACAAAAATTATTACTTCACAGCCTATTTAATATATATATATATATATCAATAAAATTAGGACAAATAAACCAACTAATCATGTTTCACTGTGCTTTTAGGATTATACAAAACTAGTGCTTTACTGAAAACACAAAATAATACGTATAGGAGTTTTGGTACAGTAAATGCAAACCAATTAAGGAAACTTTACAGAATAAAAATATTATCAATCCCTTTTAGGATTAATCATTTGTAAGATAAAACAACAATCCATTTTATGATTGTTTTTTTCTTTAAGACTTTCATTTTATGACAATATTTTTTTTTTACATTTAATTTGATATCACTTCTGCACAATGGCTCAGTTCAATGACTGGCTCTTGTTTTGGTTCTGAAAAGGACGCGTCATGATAAGTTTGTACATAAGTTCAAAGTAAAGCCATCTTGATAGTATTAGGACAAAGACTAGCCTTATAATTTGTATCATAGCTTCAAATTCACTATTGTATAGATAGAAATAATCGGATTTCCAGAGTTCAAATTATGTCTTATTTGATCTTCATATCAAGAAATACTAAACCATATTTTTTACAATTTGAGACTATATATTACCCACTATTGGTATTATAGCTGGTGAGACCAAAATGCTGCTTGATAAATCAATACAATATTTCTGTATGCTGTTCAATTGCTGTTCAATTTCTGCGTTCTGGGCACATAATTCTAAGTTGTAGTTTTCACAATTTTGCCAATGAAATATTATATACTCATCATATTTTGTTTTATTTCATTAGAATTAACCAAACTTCACTTCTCGAGTGTTTCTCGTATAATAAATAAGTACCTACTTTAGAAACAAAGTTGGGCTATATATTTGCATATTGGGGGTGGGGGTAAAGTCGAACGGGTCTGCATGCAAAATGAGCTAGGTACAATTATTCTGCACATTATGAAGTAAGAATAATTTTCAACTTCACACTCTGCAAATACTTTACCTCCACCCGACCCCACCCCCCACGTAAGTGTGAAAACATAGCCAAATTATATATTTCTTATCTATTCTGTCGCTTGTCTTATTTGTCTCACGCTAAGCTGAAAGAAACTAACGAAGAAACCGATTCTACACTGCGTCAATGGATGATGAAATTAGCATGTAAGAATCAGCTTTGTTCTAAAATTTTATTAGAACGCTAAAGAGAATCAAACATGAATCGACACTTAAGTTTGATTTGCTTATATGATCAGGCGTTATCGGTTAGGTCTTCTAGGACTGAGAAATATCAGCGCGTGATTCATTCTTCTTTACAATCAATTAAAAAAAACATTTCACAAAATAATGTTTTCAAAAAAATTAAAAATCAAAAACTCCATTAAACCAAAAATTAACAAAAATAGAATAAAAAAACCTACCAAGCGTTCAACTACCACAACTCAATATAAATAAATAAATGAAACCCAAAAATTAATGAGTAGGGTTCTAAACCCCTATGCTTTCTAAAAGCCAGAATATAATTTGTACTTTACTGAAAAAATTCAAATAAATTTACTCAAAAAATTTGCATCGTCACTTTAATACACATATGCTGATAATCTATTCCTTAGAATCTTAATGAATTTTTGACTTCTTAAAGTTTTAAAAATGAAAACGTTTAAAATAATTTTTTTTTTCAGTGATGGTCTTATTTATCTACATTTGACCAGTGGGGTCAGTTCATGAAAGTCTAGGGAGGATATATTTTTCAAAATATGGACGGGGGACAATTTTGCGGTGAAAGTCAAGAATTCGGCCTCTTCAGAAATAGATATGCTATCAGAGGCAACGCTGTAGCGTTGCCTATAGTAAAGGCCATACGGCTCCAATGTTTTATTATTATTATGATTATTTTTTTTCCCAGAGGCACTTCATATGGAAGGGGTTGTCGTAGAAACTTCAAAGGGGGCTCATTCAATTGGAAATCCAGAGTTCTAGCGCCCTTTTTAATAGCTGAAAATGATTGGAGGGCAACTAGGCGCCCCCAAGCCCACCATTCCCCCAAACACATCCAATCAAAATTTTGAGATAGCCATTTTGTTCAGCGTAGTTGATTTCCATAAAAAAAATATATTTTTGATGAGGACACTCCCCCACAACCCTCAGGGCAAGGGTTTTAAGTTATGCCCCGGGGGCAATTAAGGTTTTTATAGAAGGAGTTGTCGTAGAAACTTCAAAACAGGCTCAATCGATTGAAAATTAAAGGCCTAGTGCCCTTTTTAATAATCGACAGTGATTGGAGTGTAACTAGCCCCCTTCCCCTCCCACGCCCATCATTTCCCCAAACACATTCAATCAAAATTTTGAGATAGCCATTTTGTTCAGCGTAGTTGATTTCCAGATAGAAAAAATATTTTTGAGGAGGACACTCCCCCACAACCCTCAGGGCAAGGGTTTTAAGTTATGCCCTGGGGGCATGTAAGGTTTTTATAGAAGACGTTGTCGTAGAAACTTCATAACAGGCTCATTCGATTGAAAATTAAAGGGCTAGTACCTTTTTAATAGTTGAAAGTGATTGGATTGTAACTAACCCCCCCCCCCCCCCCACGCCGATCATTTCCCCAAACACATCCAATCAAAATTTGGCTCACCGTAGTTGATTTCCAGATAGAAAATATATTTTTGAGGAGGACACTCCCCCACAACCCTCAGAGCAAGGGTTTTAAGTTACGCCCTGGGGGCATATAAGGCTTTTATAGAAGCTGTTGTTGTAGAAACTTCAAAACAGGCTCATTCGATTGGAAATTAAAGGGCTAGTGCCCTTTTTACTAGTCGAAAGTGATTGTAGTGCAACTAGCCCCCTCCCCCGACGCCCATCATTTCCCAAAACACATCCAATCAAAATTTTGAGATAGCCATTTTGTTCAGCGCAGCTGATTTCCGGATAGAAAACATGTTTTTGAGGAGGATACTCCCCCTCAGCCTTCAGGGCAAGGGTTTTAAGATATGACCTGGGGACATATACGGTTTTTATAGAAGGCGTTGTCGTAGAAACTTCAAAACAGGCTCATTCGTTTGGAAATTGAGAGTTCTTGTGCCCTTTTTATTTTTGGAAAATGTTGGGAGGGAAACTTGCCCCCCCCCCCCCACGCCCATCATTTTCCTAAGCACATCCAATCAAAATTTTGCGATAGCCATTTTGTTCAGCGTAGTTGATTTCCAGATAGAAAATTATTATTGAGGAGGATAATCCTGCACAACCCTCAGGGCAAGGGTTTTAAGTTATGCCCTGGGGGCATATAAGGTTTTTATAGAAGGCTTTGTCGTAGAAAATTCAAAACAGGCTCATTCGATTGGAAATTAAAGAGCTAGTGCCCTTTTTAATAGTCGAAAGTGATTGGAGTGTAACTAGATCCCCTCCCCCCCCACGCCCATCATTTCCTCAAACACATCCAATCAGAATTTTCAGATAAGCATTTTGTTCAGCGTAGTTGATTTCCCGATAGAAAATATATTTTTGAGGAGGACACTCCCCCACAACCCTCAGGGCAAGGGTTTTAAGTTATTCCCAGGGGGCATATAAGGTTTTTATAGTAGGCGTTGTAGTAAAAACTTCAAAACAGGCTCATTCGATTGGAAATTAAAGAGTTAGTGCCCATTTTAATAGTCGAAAATGATTGGAGGGCAACCCCCCCCCCCCCACTCCAATCATTCCCCTAAACACATCCAATCAATTTTTGAGATATCCATTTTGTTCAGCGTAGTTGATTTCCAGATAGAAAATATATTTTGAGGAGGATACTCCCTTACAACCCTCAGGGCACGGGTTTTAAGTTATGCCCTGGGGGCATATAAGGTTTTTATAGGTGTTGTCGTAGAAACTTCAAAACAAGCTCATTCGATTGGAAATTAAAGGGATAATGCCCTTTTTAATAGTCGAAAATGATTGGAGGGCAACTAGCCCCCCCCCACGCCCATCATTCCCCCAAAAACATTCCAATCCAAATTTTGAGGTAGTCATTCTGTTCAGCGTAGTTGATTTTCAGATAGAAAATATATTTTTGAGGACACTCCCCCAAAACCTTCTGTGCAAGTGTTTTAAATTATGCCCTGGAGGCAGATAAGGTTTGTATATAAGGTGTTCTCTTATACAATTCAAAAAAGGCTCATTCGATTTTAAATTAAAGGGCTTGTGCCCTTTTTAATAGTTGAAAGTGATTGGAGGGCAACTAACCCCCCCCCCCCGACGCCCATCATTTCCCTAAAAACATCCAATCAAAATTTTGAGATAGCCATTTTGCTCAGTGTAGTTGATTTCCAGATAGAAAATATATTTTTGAGGACACTCCCCCAAAACCCTCAGGGCAGGGGTTTTAATTTATGCCCTGGGGGCATATAAGGTTGTTATAGAAGGCGTTGTCGTAGAAACATCAAAACAGGCTCTTTCGATTGGAAATTAAAGGGCTAGTGCCCTTTTTAATAGTCAAAAGTGATTGGAGTGTAACTAGCCCCCTCCCCCCCCCCACGCCGATCATTTCCCCAAACACATCCAATCAAAATTTTGCTCAGCGTAGTTGATTTCCAGATAGAAAATTTATATTATTGAGGAGGACACTCCCCCCACAACCCTCAGAGCCAGTATTTTACGTTATGCTCTGGGGGCATATTAGGCTTTAATAGAAGGAGTTGCCGTAGAAACTTCAATAAAGGCTCATTTGATTGGAAATTCAAAGGCATAGTGCCCTTTTTAATACTAGAAAGGGATTGGAGGGCACCTTGCCCCCCCCCACGCCCATCATTCCCCCAACACATCCAATCACAATCTTGAGATAGCCATTTCGGTCAGCATAGTTGATTTCCAGATAGAAAATATATTTTGAGGAGGACACTCCCCCACAACCCTCAGGGCAAGGGTTTTAAGTTATACCCTGGGGGTATATAAGGTTTATATAGAAGGCGGTGTCGTAGAAACCGTAAAGTGCCAATGGGGCAGTAGGTTTTAGGCTTCTGCAGTGAGGCGATACCCAAACTCTTGTTTGTAGTTATTTTAATTCGATTCAAACTTGATTTGCATATTCAATTTAAGTTTCACTCGTTTTAAGATTTATTTATTCATTTACATTAATATAGGCTTACTATTACAAAGGACTAGTACCCTTTGTAATATTCGACAGTGATTTGAGGGCAACTAGCCTCCCTCTCACGCCCACCTTTTCCCCAAACACATCCAATCAAAATTTTAAGACAGCCATTTTATTAAACGTAGTTTGAAGATCTGTAAATTAGGTATTTGAGGATTACAATTCCCCCAAAGCCTTCAGGGCTAGGGTTATAATTTAAGGATCCTTCATATTATTTCTTATGGAAGGGATGCCCGTATAAACTTTAGAGAGGGCTCATTTGATTGAAAATTGAAAGTTCTTGTTCACTTTTTAAGAGTCAAAAGAGATTTAAGGGCAACTAGCCCCTCTCCCTCCTCCTCGGCCTAAACGCATCAGACCAAAATTTTGATATAGACATTTTGTTAAAATAGTTGAAAGTTCTGATAACAAAAAAGCCGTGTGGTCTCTGTCGACACAGCCCACCAGGGCCCGGGGGTAGGCGTTTTAAGTTATGCCCTAGGGGCATATAAACAATCAAACAATCATTAAATAAACAATCAATGCAAACAAACATACCATAAATATTTATGTAAATTAATAAATAAATTCAGTTTTTAAAATTAATTTTCGTATGTTTCTACGTTTTAGACAATTGAGGGCAACTAGCCCCCCTCTCACGCCCACCTTTTCCCCAAACACATCCAATCAAAATTTTAAGACAGCCATTTTATTAAACGTAGTTTGAAGATCTGTAAATTAGGTATTTGAGGAGTACAATTCCCCCAAAGCCTTCAGGGCTAGGGTTATAATTTAAGGATCCTTCATATTATTTCTTATGGAAGGGATGCCCGTATAAACTTTAGAGAGGGCTCATTTGATTGAAAATTGAAAGTTTTTGTTCACATTTCAAGAGTCAAAAGAGATTGAAGGGCAACTAGCCACTCTCCCTCCTCCTCGGCCTAAACGCATCAGACCAAAATTTTGATGTAGACATTTTGTTAAAATAGTTCTGATAACAAAAAACTCCGGTGTCGACACAGCCCACCGTGCCCGGGGGTAGGCGTTGTAAGTTATGCCCTGGGGGCATATAAACAATCAAACAATCATTAAATAAAGAATCAATGCAAACAAACATACCATAAATATTTATGTAAATTAATAAATAAATTCAGTTTTGAAAATTAATTTTCTTGTGCTACTACGTTTTAGACAATAGAAAACTAAAGGTCATAAAGGCAATAAGGTTTCATTGTTTTATTGTTTTTTAGTTGTGCACTAAGATTAGTGAAAACAGGGCCACAAACGGGACGGTTTTGCACAGCCAGCCCCGTCCACCCACCCTTTAGGATTAAACCCGACCCCCTAATATCCTGCCATTTGTAGCGCAAATGTGATGATAGCCTTATATAGTGCTTGTTAATTGTTATCTCTTTTGTAAAGTTATTTTAGTTTTTTTTAATTGCTTTCTGTCACTAAGTTTTAGACAATAGAAAACAAAAGGTCAAAAAGACCATAAGGCTTTAATGTTTTATTGGGTCTTTTTCTAAAAACTCCTCATTTTGTTGTGTACAGCCAGCCCTGCCCGCCCACCCCTTAGCATTAAACCAGACGCCCTGATATCTTATCATTTCCAATGCAAATAGGAGGATATGTCTGTCCAACCCCGTAATATCCTCGCATTTGCAGCGCAAATGGCAGGATAGCTCTATATACTGCTTGTGAATGGTTATCTCTTTTGTAAAGTTTTTAGTTTTTTAGATTAATTTTCTTATGTTACTAAGTTTTAGACAATAGAAAACTAAAGGTCATAAGGTTTCGACGCGTGATTGTTTTTAAGTTGTGCACTAACATTAATAAAAACAGGGCCACCAACGGGAAGGTTGTGCACAGCCAGCCCCGTCCGTCCACCCTTTAGGATTAAACCCGACTCCCTAATATCCTCCCATTTATAGCGCAAATGTGAGGATAGCCTGATATAGTGCTTGTTAATTATTATCTCTTTTGTAAAGTTATTTTAGTTTTTTTAATTAATTTTTTTCTGTTACTAAGTTTTAGACAATAGAAAACAAAAGGTCAAAAAGACCATAAGGCTTTAATGTTTTAATGGGTCTATTTCTAAAAACTCCTGATTTTGTTGTGTACAGCCAGCACTGCCCGCCCACCCCTTAGCATTAAACCTAACGCTCTGATATCCTCTCATTTCCAGTGCAAATGGGAGGATAGGTCTGTCCAACCCCGTAATATCCTCGTATTTGCAGCGCAAATGGCAGGACAGCTCTATATACTGCTTGTGAATGGTTATCTCTTGTTTAAAGTTATTTTAGTTTCTAGATTAATTTTTTAATGTTTCTAAGTTTTAGACAATAGAAAACTAAAGGTCATAAGGGCAATAAGGTTTCGATGTTTTATTGTTTTTCAGTTGTGCACTGATTAGTGAAAACAGGGCCACCAACGGGAAGGTTGTGCACAGCCAACCCCGTCCGCCCACCCCTTAGGATTAAGCCCGACCTCCTAATATCCTCCCATTTGTAGCGAAAATGTGAGGATAGCCTTATATAGTGCGTGTTAATTGTTATCTCTTTTGTAAAGTTATTTTAGTTTTTTTAATTAATTGTTGTCTGTTACTAAGTTTTAGACAATAGAAAACGAAAGGTCAAAAAGACCATAAGGCTTTAATGTTTTATTGGGTCTTTTTCTAAAAACTCCTCATTTTGTTGTATACAGCCAGCCCCGCCCGCCCACCCCTTAGCATTAAACCAGACGCCCTGATATCTTATCATTTCCAATGCAAATAGGAGGATTTGTCTGTCCAACCCTGTAATATCCTCGCATTTGCAGCGCAAATGGCAAGATAGCTCTATATACTGCTTGTGAATGGATATCTCCTGTGTAAAGTTATTTTAGTTTTTTAGATTAATTTTTATGTTACTAAGTTTTAGACAATAGAAAACTTAAGGTCATAAGGGATATAAGTTTTCGATGTTTTATTGTTTTTTAGTTGTGCACTAAGATTAGTGAAAACAGGGCCACCAACAGGAAGATTGTGCACAGCCAGCCCCGTCCGCCCACCCTTTAGGATTAAACCCGACCCCCTAATATTCTCCCATTTATAGCGCAAATGTGAGGATAGCCTGATATAGTGCTTGTTAATTATTATCTCTTTTGTAAAGTTATTTTAGTTTTTTAATTAATTTTTTTCTGTTACTAAGTTTTAGACAATAGAAAACAAAAGGTCAAAAAGACCATAAGGCTTCAATGTTTTATTGGGTCTTTTTCTAAAAACTCCTCATTTTGTTGTGTACAGACAGCCCTGCCTGCCTACCCCTTAGCATTAAACCTGACACCCTGATATCCTCTCATTTCTAGTGCAAATGGGAGGATAGGTCTCTCCAACCCCGTAATATCCTCTTATTTGCAGCGCAAATTGCAGGACAGCTCTATATACTGCTTGTGAATGGTTATCTATTGTGTAAAGCTATTTTAGTTGATTAATTTTCTTATGTTACTAAGTTTTAAACAAAAGAAAACTAAAGGTCATATGGGCAATAAGGTTTCTATGTTTTATTGTTTTTCAGTTGTGCACTAAGATTAGGGAAAAAAGGGCCACCAACGAGACGGTTGTGCACAGCCAGCCCCGTCCGCCAACCCTTTAGGATTAAACCCGACCTCCTAATATCCTTCCATTTGTAGCGCAAATGTTAGGATAACCTTATATAGTGCGTGTTAATTGTTATCTCTTTTGTAAAGTTATTTTAGTTTTTTTAATTAATTTTTTTTGTTACTAAGTTTTAGACAATAGAAAACAAAAGGTCAAAAAGACCATAAGCATTAAATGTTTTATTGGGTCTTTCTAAAAACTCCTGATTTTGTTGTGTACAGCCAGCCCTGCCCGCCCACCCCCCAGTATTAAACCCGACCTCCTAATATCCTCCCGTTTGTAGCGCAAATGTGAGGATAGCCTTATATAGTGCGTGTTAATTGTTATCTCTTTTGTAAAGTTATTATAGTTTTTTTAATTAATTTTTTTCTGTTACTAAGTTTTGGACAATAGAAAACAAACGGTCAAAAAGACCATAAGGCTTTAATGTTTTATTGGGTCTTTTTCTAAAAACTCCTGATTTTGTTGTGTACAGCCAGCCCTGCCCGCCTACCTCCCAGTATTAAACCAGACGTCCTGATATCCTCTCATTTCCAATGCAAATGGGAGGATAGGTCTGTCCAACCCCTTAATATCCTCGCATTTGCAGCGCAAATGGCAAGATAGCTCTATATACTGCTTGTAAATGGTTATCTCTTGTGTAAAGTTATTTTAGTTTTTTAGGTTAATTTTCTTATGTTACTAAGTTTTAGACAATAGAAAACTAAAGGTCATAAGGGCAATAAGGTTTTGATGTTTTATTGTTTTTTAGTTGTGCACTAAGATTAGTGAAAACAGGGCCACCAACGAGGATTTTGTGTACAGCCAGCCCCGTCCGCAAACCCCTTAGCATTTAATCTGACCCCCTCCTCCCATTTGCAGCGCAAATTGGAGGATAGGTTTATGTACTGCAACAATTATATAATTCTTTCTCTATACTAAAAGAATTTTTTCTGTTTTAGATCTTGTTTCCGAGATTGGCAATGAGGATTTCCTCATTGCCATAAAGGCAATAAGGTTTCGATGTTTTATTGTTTTTTAGTTGTGCAATAAGATCAGTGAAAACAGGACCAACAGCGAGAAGCTTTTGCACAGCCAGTCCCGTCCGCCCACCCCTTTGCACTAAACCCGACTCTCTCCTCCCATTTGTTGCGCAAATGTGAGGATAGCTCTACATACTGCTTGTTAATGGTTACCTCTTTTATAAAGCTATTTTACTAAGTCTTTGACAATAGAAAACCAAAGGTCATAAAGACCATAAGACTTTAATGTTTTATTGGGCCTTTTTCTGAAAACTCATTTTGTTGTGCACAGCCAGCCCCGCCCGTCCACCCCTTAGCCTTAAACCTGACCCCCTAATATGCTCCCATTTGCAGCGCAAATCGGAGGATAGGTTTATATACTGCAACGATTAAGATACTAAATACTTCTAGATACTAAAAGAATTTTTTTCTGTTTGTTGATTTTGCCTCCATATAAAAGGATTTCCTTATCGCCATAAAGGCAATAAGGTTTCGATGTTGTATTGTTTTTAGTTTCGCAATAAGATCAGTAAAAACAGGGCCACCAGCTGGAAGGTTTTGCACAGCCAAAACAATTGGGCCTTCTTCTAAGAACTCCTCATTTTTAAATAACAGCTCTTAATTACTATCTTACAAACGTAAAGATAACCGGTGCAAACATAAATAAATGAATAAATCTTATATAGCTTCAATATTTTTTGTTACTTTCCCCCCAGAGCTGCTTTATATGCAAGGGTTAAAAATACCATTTTGTTAAAAATAGTTCAAAGGTTAAGTAACAAAACTCTGGCATCGACAAAACCCCCCAGGGCCCGGGGGCCCTGGGAAGGGATTCTCGTATAAACTTCAGAGAGGGCTCATTTAATTGGAAATTGGAAGTTCTAGTCCTGTTGTTAAGAGTCAAAATTGATCGAAGGGCAAATAACCCTCCCACACGCCTTTTTTCCCCACCCCTTTCTTTGAACTAATTCTGTTTATGCCTGAAGGTCGAACGAGAGTTAAAATGTTTTGGTATTAACACACACATATTAGGCATCTGCTCTCCTCCCTAACAAGGAAAGAAACAGAGTGTAAGGCAGTGGTGGATCCAGGGGAGGGGATACTCCCCCACAATCCTCAAGGTAAGGGTTTTAAGTTATACCCTGGGGACATATAAGGTTATTATAGGAGGCGGTGTCGTAGAAACTTCAAAAAAGGCTCATTTGATTGGAAATTCAAAGGGCTAGTGCCCTTTTGAATAGTCGAAAGTGATTCGAGGGCAACTAACCCCCCTCTCACGCCCACCTTTTTCCAAACACATCCAATCAAAATTTTGAGACAGCCATTTCATTAAACATAGTTTTAAGTTCTGGAAATTAGGTCTTTGAGGATGACAACTCCCCCACAGCCCTCAGGGCAAGGGTTGTAATTTAAGGATTGTCCGAATCCTTCCCATTATTTCTTATGGAATGGGTGCTCGTATAAACTTAAGAGAGGGCTCATTTGACTGAAAACTGAAAGTTCTTGTTCACTTTTTAAGAGTCAAAAGAGATTGGAGGTTAACTAGCCCCCCCTCCTCCAAGCCATAAATGCATCAGATAAAAATTTTGAGACAGACATTTTGTTAAAATAGTTCAAAGTTCTGATAACAAAAAACTCCGGTGCCTAGGGGTAGCCCACCAGGGCCCGGGGGTAGGCGTTTTAAGTTATGCCCTGGGGCATAACTTATTAAGGGGGGTTTATAACTTTTGGGAAGGGGTTTTGTATGGGAAGAACACATAGGAAATATCCAACTATGAGGTTAAAATACATACTCTGTGATAGATGCAAAATTGCTTTGGCACACAAAATCCTATTAAGGCCAATTCCAAACAGTCGTGATCCCTTTGTGTCAGCAAGTGAAATGGTCTAAACCCCCTTATTGGAGCTATTTTTTCAATCGATTCATTGTTGTCAATCGCTGTCCACAAGTTATGCAAGCTGTCTATTGTTCATATATAAGGTTTTTATCAAAGAGGTAATCGTATAGACTTTGAAAAATGCCTCATTCGATGTAAATTGAAAGTTCTAGATCTGTTTTTTAAAGTCAAGAATAATCAGACAGTAAGTGTCCCCCCTCCTCCCTGCCATAAAAACTTGAAACTTTTTGCAATCAAAAACGAGCAAAACTTAATTTAAAAAAAAAAACTTTCCAAAAAATAAGTTTTTCAAAGAAAAGTAAAGGCCATTTTAAACTGAAGCTCAGTTGATACGAATATCTGTTAAAATTAAAACTCTAAACGACCAGAAATTACTATTAAAGAATAAATGAAACCCAAAATGAACAGAAATTAAATAAATAATCATAGCAAAAAACATACAAAAAGTAATAATATAAATGAATAAATAGATCTTAAAGCGAGTAATGCTTAGATTGAATATGAAAATCAAGCTTAAAACGAAAAAAAATGTTTGCTATTAAAGTATAAATGAAACTTAAAACGAACAGAAATTAAATATACAATCAATGCGAACAAACAATACAATATGTATTAATGTAAATGAATAAATAAATCTTAAAACGAGTGAAACTTAAAAAGAATATGCAAATCAAGTTTAAATCGAATAAAAATAACTACAAACAAAAGTCTGGGTATCGCCTCACTGCAGAAGCCTAAAACCTACTGCGTCATTGGCGCTTTACTGAAAAAAAATTATATTACAAATGTTTTCTTTTGTACTTAATATTGAAAATAAATATTAAAATTACAGTAAAATTTTGAACTGATGAGCCTTTAGCAATTAATATCATTATGCATCAAATATTCAGTTTAATTTATTAGTTCTTTTCAAGATTGGTCAAGACAAATATAGTTTCACTACAGCAAAATTTGGATACTGCCCCCTTCTTTAACTGTAAAAACCTAAAGCCTTCTGCGTCATTGGTGCTTCACTGAAAACGAATTACTCGTATATTACTAATTTATTATTTTCCAGTTCTTACAGCATTGAAAATGAAAATAAAAATTACAGAGCAAAAAAAATCTCGAACTGATGGATCTTTCAACAATTAATATCTTCATATATCTAATATTCAATTTGATTTTGTTTATACTTTCCAAGACTGTTCAAGAATCATATAGTTTTGCCATTTTTTAAACTCTGCCATTTTTTCTAACTAATCGTGTTAGTTTGTTATGAAAACATTCTATGGCTTCTAGGCATTTCTATTTCAGCAGAAAACTGCGCCTCAAACTTTGTGGAATATGCATTTTCTTGCATGAAACACCAAAATACCAAAATTCTCTGTCCTACAGTTACCCAGCCCAGTCTTGATGCAACCTATACAACATATTGTAAAATACTTGATAACTTCAATTCAAAATCAACGAACCTATTGTAAAATACTTGATAATTTCAATTCAAAATGTCATTTTGAATTCGTATAATTAAATGTTAAGTTTCGGAGTGTTCCATCACTCGCAAGCAAGTGCCATTGGTATTTTTGAATCCGCATGGTCAATTTAGGGGGTGGAGGGTAGGCTAATTCTCATAGAAGCCCCATTCCCTTGTGGTATGATTCACATTTTCAACACCTGATGTCTGGACTATCATATAATCTACAAAGCATACAACTGCCCCAAATCAGTATCAACAAATAAATGAAACCCAAAACAAACAAAAATTAAAATAAATATTAGAGTCAAACTCAAAACGAGCATAAATTGATATGAGTAGAGTTCAAAACCTCTATGATTTCTAAAAGTCAGTATATAATTTGTACCTTACTGAAAAAAATTCAAATTTGTTTACTGAAAAAAAAAAAATGTGCATTGTCAATTTAATACACGTATAGTGATATTTATTCCCTAAAATTATAATTAATTTTTGATTTCTTAAAGTTACAATAAGTGAAAACATTTCAAAGAATTGTTTTCAGTAAAGCGCCAATGACGCAGTAGGTTTTAGGCTTCTGCAGTGAGGCGATACCCGAACTCTTGTTTGTAGTTATTTTTATTCGATTCAAACTTGATTTTCATATTCTTTTTAAGTTTCACTCGTTTCAAGATTTATTTATTCATTTACATTAATATATATTGTATGTTTGTTCGCATTGATTGTTTATTTAATTTCTGTTTGTTTTAAGTTTCATTTATACTTTAATAGCAAAACATTTGTTTTCGTTTTAAGCTTGATTTTCATATTCAATCTAAGCAATACTCGCTTTAAGATCTATTTATTCTTTTATATTATTAATTGTTGTATGTTTTTTTGCTACGATTGTTTATTGAATTTCTGTTCGTTTTGGATTTCATGTATTCTTTAATAGTAATTTCTGGTCGTTTTGAGTTTTAATTTTAAAAGGTATTTGTATAAACATAGCATAAGTTTAAAATTGCCTTTACTTGTCTTTGAAAAACTTATTTTTTGGAAAGTTTTTTTAATTAATTACACAAAGACACAATTTTTGATCGTTAATTTTATGATCATTTTCATAGTTTTGTTCACGTTTTTGACCGTTCATTCCCAGCTCCAACTTAAAGGGTCTCATATAGCCGTATGGCGTGCAGAAAAAACTAACATCATAATTGATGAAAACTTATTCAGAAACAGATAAAATGGGGAAAAAAGAAATCGATTCATTGATACTTGCTTCCTAATATATCCGACGTTTCTTGGTTAGTGTTTTTGTATAGCGTAGGGTTATACGAGCCTATTAGAGGGGGTTGGCGATGAATCGTCAAAAATGTGAACAAAAAAATGAAATGAGACGGATGAACAAAACGATGAACCTAAGACGAGTGGGAACTGGTCTTAAGTTATAATAATGAATAAAGGAAATCCAAGACGAACATGAATTTAAATGTTTGATCACATTAACCGCGTAAAGATAAACAGAAACTGCGATGGATGAATAAATGGAATCCTAAACCGAACAAAATTTAAAATTATTAATTAAAACAAACTTAAAAAAGTGAAATTACCATAAACAGGAGCAGAGATACACTGTTCTCTAAGCCTTCTAAGGGCCAGAGCGGTTTATTGAAAACTAAACATATTTTAAACTATTTTACTTTTGAAATTGTCATCGAACATCAAAGATTACCGAAACTTCCAAGAATTAATATCTCTATAAATTAGGTGGGTAGTTCACTTTAATTAGACCTTCCCATTTGCTTTTGATTATTTTTTATAGTTATTCCTTTTTTTTGTCGTTGTTTGGACAAGTAAAACCACCCTCTTCAAAATACATATCTTTTTCCAATAAAACGCAAATGACACACAAACTGTTTTAAGCGGGTTTGAGAGGAAGACGGTTAGCACGACTCTTGTTAGTAAACCTTGATTACTCCTCTTATATCATTTGTTGTTCTGTTGTTGATGTTATGAAAAATATAAAACACTTCGAAATACAAATCATTTTCAGTAAAGCGCAAAGAGCATCCGTTTAGAAAATGGCGATCGCCATGACACTGCTGCTATTTAGAGCGTAGAAAGAAAATTGCTGGGCTACAATCCTCCAGGAGGGCTGGCTAGCGAGTCTCAGGTACTGTACATCTAATTAGACTTTAAACAGTGAAACTAGATAAAGGGGTTTGCAGTGTTAGTCCCTGTTCAGAAAAGGCTTAAGTTTTTGACCGAGTGAGGAAGAGCCAATATGAAAAATAAATAAATACATTTTGCATTTTTATTAGTTTAATTGTTGAATTATCGTCCTCTTCTTCAAAATTGGATATAAGAAATTCTAATGAAATCGACATTAAAACTTAAAACGCACAGACACTGCTCTTAACCCCCTACTTTTTACGCTGAAGTTTATAGATCTATGCTGAAAGCGCTTATGAGTGTAACACATGTACGACCGGTTGTCTTTTTAAAACATTAATTAAAAAAAATTTCCTAAAAATAAGTTTTTCAAAAAAAGTAAAGGCCATTTTAAAGTTATGCTCAGCAGATACAAATACATTTTAAAATTCAAACTCAAAACGACCAGAAATTATTATTAAAGAATAAATAAAACCCAAGACGAACAGAAATTAAATAAACAATCATAGCAAAAACATACAACAAGTAATAATATAAATGAATAAATAGATCGGAAAGCTAGTAATGCTTAGATTGAATATGAATATCAAGCTTAAAACGAAAAATTTTTTTTTCCTATTCAAGTATAAATGAAACTAAAAACGAACAGAAATTAATTAAACAATCAATGCAAACAAACATACAATAGATATTGATGTAAATTAATAAATAAATCTTAAAACGAGTGAAACTTAAATTGAATATGCAAATCAAGCTTGAAACGAACAAAAATCACCACAAACAAGAGTTTGGGTATGACCTCCTTCTCTCGCTGTAAAAGTCCAGGACCTACTGCGTCATGAGCTGCTTTACGGAAAACCAAATTTATGAAAAATATTTTCTTTGTACTTAACATTGAAAATTAACATTAAAATTATAGTAACATTTTGAACTGATGAGCTCTCAGCAATTAATATCATTACACATCAAATATTCAGTTTAATTTATTAGCTCTTTTTAAAGTTGTTAAAGACGAATATAGTTTCCCTACAAACAAGTGTTTGGATACTGAATACTTTCCTAACTGTAAATGAAAACCAAAAGCCTTCTGCGTCTTTGGCGCTTAACTGAAAATGGATTATATTACAAATATTTTTTTTTTCCAGTGCTTACAGTATTGAAAATAAAAGTACAATTACAGTGAAATAAATTCTTGAACTGATGGATCTTTCAACAATTAATATCATTATACATCAAATATTCAATTTAATGTTGTTTATACTTTCCAAGACTATTCAAGACGCATATAGTTTTCAGTAAAGTGCCAATGACGCAGTAGGTCTTAGAATTTTACAGTGAGAGAAGAAGGTCATAGCAAAACTCTTGTTTGTGGTGATTTTTGTTCGTTTCAAGCTTGATTTGCATATTCAATTTAAATTTAACTCGTTTAAAGGGAATTATTTATTAATTTACATTAATGTATATTATATGTTTGTTTGCATTGATTGTTTATTTAATTTCTGTTCATTTTTATTTTCATTTATACTTCAATAGGAATTGTTTTTTAAAGCTTGATATTCATATTCAATCTAAGCATTACTCGCTTTAAGATCTATTTATTCATTTACATTATTGTTTGTTGTATGTTTTTGCTATGATTGTTTATTTAATTTCTGTTCGTTTTGGGTTTCATTTATTCTTTAATAGTAATTTCTGGTTGTTTTTAGTTTCAAGCTTAAGTTTAATGGCCTTTACTTTTGTTTGAAAAACTTATTTTTCGGAAAGTTTTTTTTTTAATAATTTTTGTTTGTTTTTGATTGCAAAAAATTTCAAGTTTTGAAAAATTTCTTATTTCAAAATCAAACTTAAATAAAATAAATGAAATATTCATGAAAGTAACATAACTGATATCAAAGTAACAACATCAAAGTGAACAAATGGGTTTGTGTCAACCTCGGAGTTCTTATTATCTGATGTTTGAACTATTTTTAACAAAATTGCTATCTCAAAATTTTTATCGGATGGGTTTGGGGAAAAAGGGCGTGGGTGGACTAAATTAAGCTTTGGTCTCTTTTGACTATTTAAAAGTGAACTAGAACTTTCTATTTTCAATCAAATGAGCCTTCTCTGAAGTTTATACGAGTATCACTTCTATAAGAACCATATATATCCCCAGAGTATAACTTACAACGCCTATCCCTGGGCCTTCGGGGTTTTGTTGACCCTGGAGTTTTAACATCTGATGGTTGAAATATTTTTAAAACAATGGTCCCCTAAAATTTTATCGGATGGCTTTATGCATCCGTTAAACCCAAAGGCGCGGAGAGCTGGAGGGGTTAGTTACCCTCTGATCTTTTTTCACTCTGAGAAAATGAACAAAAACTTAATTTCTATTCAAATGAACCGTCTCTGAAGTTTATACGAGCATACCTTCCACAAGAACCATATATGCCCCAAGAGCAATACTTACAACTCCTGTCCGAGCCTTGAGGGGGGGGGGTCGACACGGGAGTTTTCTTATCTGATCTTTGAACTATTTTTAACGAAAAGACCATACGCAAAGGAGTTTTTATAATATGATCTTTGAACTATTTTTAACAAAATGGCTACATCCAATTTTTTTATCAGATGTATTTGGGGAAAAAGGGCTCAGGTGGGGGGGGGCAGTTGCCCTCTGATTACCTTTGACTCTTAAAAGGGGCGCTAGAACTCCCTTCCATAACAACCATATATGCCCCCAGGGCATAACTTACAACGCCTACCCCGGGCCCAGGGGGGCTGTGTAGACACCGAAGTTTTTTGTTATCAGAACTTTGAACTATTTTTAACAAAATACCTATCTCAAAATTTGTATCTGATGCATTGAGGGCGTGGAGGGGGGAGGGTAGTTGCCCTCCGATCTCTTTTGACTCTTAAAATTGAACAAGAACTTTCAATTTCAAATCAAATGAGCCCTCTCTGAAGTTTATACGAGCATCCTTTCCATAAGAACTATATATGCCCCTAGAGCATTACTCATAACGTCTGTCTCCGGACCCTGGCGGGTTCCGTCGACACAGGAATTTTTTATCTCACCTTTGAACTATTTGTAATGAAATTGCTATTATAAAAATTTCATCGGAAGGGCTAGGGGAAAAAGGGTGTGGGGGGGGGGGGTACTAGAGTATCCCTTCCACCCCTTCCATGCTGAGCTTAAGTTTAAAATGGCCTTTACTTTTCTTTGAAAAACTTTCTTTTTGGAAAGTTTTTTTAATTAATTTTTGTTCGTTTTTAATTGCAAGGAATTTCAAGTTTTTAAAAATTCCTTATTTCAAAATCAAACTTAAGAAAAATAAATGAAATATTCCTCAAAGTAACAAAACTGATATCAAAGTAACAATATCAAGAGCAATACTTACAACGCCTGCCCCGGCCCTGAGGGGGGGGGTTGTCGACAGATGATTTTTTTATCTAACTTTTGAACTATTTTTAACGAAATGACAATACGTAAAGGAGTTTTTTTTATGTAATGTTTCAACTATTATAAGAAAAATGCCTACCTCAAATTTTTTATCTGATGTATTTGGGGAAAAAGGGCTTGGGTGGAGGGGGCATATTGCCCTCTGATCACTTATGACTCCTAAAAGGGGCACTTTAACTCTCGATTTCAAATCGAATGATCCCCCTTTGAAGTTTATACGACGATCTCTTCTATATGAAGTGCTTCTGAGAGAAAAAATAAATGGAATGTAGCGGAAGACTAGTTACCCTTCAATTGCTTTTGACTCTTAAAAAGTGAATTACGACTTTCAACTTCCAATGAAATGAGCTCTCTAGGAATTTTAAATGAGCATCCCTTCAGTAACAACCATTTATGCCCCCAGGGCACAACTTACAAAGTCTACCCCTGGGCCTTGGGGGGCTGTGTAGACACCAGAGTTTTTTGTTATCGGAACTTTGAACTATTTTTAACAAAATATCTATCTCAAAATTTTTATCTGATGCATTTAGGGCATGGAGGAGGGGGGGGGCTAGTTGCCCTCTGATCTCTTTTGACTCTTATAAAGTGAACAAGGACTTTCAATTTCATATCAAATCAGCCCTCTCCGACGTTTATACGAGCATCCCTGCCATAAGAACTATATATACCCCTAGAGCATTACTCATAACGCCTGTCTCCGGGCCCTGGCCAGTTCCGTCGACACAGGAGTTTTCTTATCTCGACCTTTGAACTATTTTTAATGAAATGGCTATTATAAAAAAAATTTCGGATGGGATTGGGGAAATAAGGGTGTGGGGGAGGGCTAGTTTCCCTCGGCTATCTTTTGACTCTTGAAAATTGAACTAGAAGTTTCAATTTTCAATCAAATGAGCCCCCTCTGAAGTTTATACGAGCATCCCTTTCATAAGAACCATATATGCCCCCAGGACAACACTTACAACGTCTATCCTCCGGGCTCTGTGGGGCGTTTTTGTTATCTAATATTTGAACAATTCCGAAAACACTGGCTATCTCAGAATTTGTAGCGGACGGGTTTGTAGAAAAAAGAGCGTGTGGTGGGGCTACTTTAACCCTCTAAACTCTTAAAAGTGAACTAGAACTTTCAAATTCCAATCAAATGAGCCCTCTATGAAGTTTATACGAGCATCCCTTTCATAGAAACCATACATAGCCTTTGGGCATAACTTAGAACGCCATCCCCTGTGCCCTGGGGGGTTGTATTGACACCAGAGTTTTTTTTTATCTGACCTTTGAACTATTTTTTTTAACAAGATGTCTATCTCAAAATTTTCAAATGATCTGTTTTGAAAAAGAAGGCGTGGGGGAAGTAGAGTGCTAACTTATACTTCTAGCATACTATGTTCCTTCCTGTGCTATTTGGGGAGATTACGTTCCTTGGCACCTTTCCAGAGCATGTACTTATGGATTTGCTTGGTTTATGTTCCTTCCTGTGCTATTCTAAGGGTTTATGTTCCTTCCTATGCTATTCTAAGGATTAATGTTCCTTCCTATACTATTCTAGGAGTTTATGTACCTTCCTATGCTATTCTAAGGGTTTATGTTCCTTCCAATACTATTTGGGGAAGCGAGCAGTACGAGTGGGGATTCCCCACTGGTTCCTGAAGTCTAGCTTGTTACAAAAGTTTGCTTCAACTCCACGTCTTCAACCAGACTGGTTTTTGAGACAACACCCATAAAGCGAGCAGTACGAGCGGGTATTCCCCACCGGTTCCTGAAGTCTAGCTTGTTACACAAGTTTGCTTCAACTCTGCGTTTTCATGGATGCTACAATCAGAATTGTTTGATTGACATTTGCAAAAAGGGATAAAGGATTCGCGAATTGGACTGTACGAACGATCTTATTTGAATAATAGGAAAAAAACAGAGCTAAATAACATTTGCAAATTGGATCGTATGACGAAGGAGAAAAAGGGTTAAAGTGAAAAGCAGTTAAGGTAACGTCAATGGCGTTTGAACAGTGTTGTCAGTTTAAAATAGAGTCTAACGTTATAGTATACTAGAGAGTTGATACTAAGAGAGATGTAGATTTTAAGAAAAGAATTTTAATAATGGATAGCTTTACTCCTTCGAAGTGTTCTGTATAATACACAAGTGGCGTTTTGAACAGTGTTGTAAGTTTAAAATAGTCTAACGTTATACTATACTAAGAAGTTGATACTAAGAGAGATGTAGATGGCAAGAAAATAATTTTAATAATGAAATTCAAAACAAACCTTAGAAATCCTTGCAAATCAAGTAGTAAGGTGTATGTGAGTACGAACCATCAAGGATCATACGCACCAATGACCCTAACCAGCAGAGACACCAACCCCCAAGAGGTCCCCTAACCCCAAACAAGAAGTGCGCCCCCCTCCCCTCCAACTTTTTGAACCCCTCCCTCCATTTTTTGATTTTTTTTTATTTTTTTATTTTTTTTTATTTTCTTTTTTTAACATGATATATTTTTTCAACTTTTTTTTACATGTCTTCGACTGAGATGAAAAATACTTAAATCAAAACAGAAAAAATCATAAGTACATTCTATTGATTTTTCAAAGTTCACTTCGACTTTCTTTCGTTGAAATGCAAGAGTTGGAATATTTCAGTAGTGTTTTGTCGTGGTTTACCTTGTCAAACTTACATTCTCATGATTTTTCGAAGTTGATTTTGGATTTCTTTTGTTGAAATGCAAGAGTTGGAATATTTCAGTAGTGTTTTGTCTTGGTTTACCTTATCACACTTACATTCTCTTGATTTTTCAAAGCTCATTTTGGGTTTCTTTCATTGAAATGCAAGAGTTGGAATATTTCAGTAGTGTTTTGTTATGGTTTACCTCATTACAATTACATTATCTTGATTTTTCAAAGTTCATTTTGGATTTCTTTCGTTAAAATGCAAGAGTTGGAATATTGCAGTAGTGTTTTGTCGTGGTTTACCTTGTCACAGTTACATTCTCTTGATGTCTCAAAGTTCATTTTTTTGTCGTGGTTTACCTTGTCACACCTACATTCTCTTGATTTTTCAAAGTTCATTTTGGATTTCTTTCATTGAAATGCAAGAGTTGGAATATTTCAGTAGTGTTTTGTTGTGGTTTACCTTGTCACACTTACATTCCCTTGATTTTTCAAATTTCATTTTGGAATTTCTTTCGTTGAAATGCAAGAGTTGGAATATTTCAGTAGTGTTTTGTCGTGGTTTACCTTGTCACAGTTACATTTTCTTGATTTTTTAAAGTTTATTTTAGATTTCTTTCGTGGAAATGCAAGAGTTGGAATATTTCAGTAGTGTTTTGACGGGGGTTACCTTGTCATAGCTACATTGTTTTGATTTTTCAAAGTTCATTTTGGATTTCTTTCGTTGAAATGGAAGAGTTGGATTATTTCAGTAGTGGTTTGTCGTGGTTTACCTTGTCACAGTTACATTTTCTTGATTTTTCAAAGTTTATTTTGGATTTCTTTCGTTGAAATGGAAAAGTTGAAATATTTCAGTGTTTTGTCGTGGTTTATCTTGTCACAGTTACATTCAATTGATTTTCAAAGTTCATTTGGATTTCTTTCGTTGAAATGCATGAGTTGGAAACATCATTTTTAGGTTATGTCGGACAAAATTTTTTTTATCAAGGAAATATTTGACTGCGTTTAAGGTATAGTACGAATGGCTAGCAAAAAAACTCGAAAATACTATCAGAATCAATAAATTCTTTATCAACATCCGTTGTTGGATATGTTATAATGAAAATTTTTTTTTAAGTAATTAAAAAAGTAAGTAAGTAACAAACTCTTTCTTGAATTCACTCTGAACTGGATACACAATATAGAAATTTAATTCAGGAAATTATGAAAAAATGAACAAATTCTTTATTAACATTCATTATTGATTGATGTCGCTTCCTAGACAGACAAAACAGCAATTTCATAAAATCTAAGCATAGGAGTGATTAAATTCCATATCAACATTCATTTCTCGGATACATAGGAAAAAGTTGACAAAATCTAAGTGTTAGAGTGAATAAATTTTTTTATCAACATTTTTTGTCAGATACATCGGATAAAATTGACAGAATCTAAGTGTCAGAGTAAATATTTTTTTTTATCAACATCCTTCTTCAGATACATCAAATAAAATTGAAAAAATCTAAATTTCAGAATGAATAAATGCTTTAACAACATCATTTATCGGATATGTCGGATAAAATTGACAAAATCTAAGTATCACAGTGATTCAATTCTATATCAATCACCCTTTCTCGAATACTTGGGATAAAATTAAAAAAAAATCTAAGCGTCAGAGTGAATACATTTCTGTAAACCAATATCTATTGTCAGATACATCGAATATAATTGACAAAATCTAAGTATCAGAGTGAATAAGTGCTTTGTCAGCATCCTTTGTCATATATATCGGATAAAAGTGACAAAATCTAAGTACCAGAGTGAATAAATGCATTATCAACATCATTTGTCGGGTACGTCAGTTAAAATTGATATGTCAGACAAAATTGACAAAATCTAAGCGTCAGAGTGAACATTTTTTTCTCAACATCTTTTGTCAGATACATCGAATAAAATTGACAAAATCTAAGTGTTAGAGTGAATAATGTTTTTATCAACATCTTTTGTCAGATACATCGGATAAAATTGACAAAATCTAATTATCAGACTAAATAAATGCTTTATCAACATCATTTGTTGGATATGTAAGACAAGATTTTTATCAAGGAAACATCTGAATGCGTTTAAGGTATAGTACGAAGGGCTTGCAAAAAAAAACACGAAAATACTATCAGAATGAATAAATTCTTTATCAACATCCTATGTTGGATATGTCATTATGAAAAAATTGTAGGTATGTAAAAAAGTAAGTAAGTAACAAACTGTTTCTTGAATTCACCTCTTGGATGCACAATACAGAAATTTAATTGAGGAAATTATGAAAAAAAAATTGAACAAATTTTTTTTTACGTTCATTGTCGATTGATGCCGTTTCCTAGACAGACAATACAGCAATTTCACAAAATCTAAGCATGGAAGGGATTAAATGCCACATAACTTTCATTTCTCAGATACATAGGAAAAAGTTGTCAAATCTAAACGTCAGTGTGACTACATTTTTTTATCAGCATCTTTCATCATATATATCAGATAAAATTGGCATAATCTAAGTATCAGAGTAAATTTTTTTTTATCAACATCCTTTCTCAGGTACATCTAATAAAATTGACAAAATCTAAATTTCAGAATGAATAAATGCTTTAACAACATCAATTATCGGGTATGTCGGAAAAATTGACAAATTCTAAGTATCAGAGTGATTAAATTCTATATCAACAACCCTTTTTCGAATAGATGGGATAAAACTGAAAAAATCTAAGCGTCAGAGTGAGTAAATTTTCTTATACCAATACTTACTGTCAGATCCATCGAATATAATTGACAAAATCTAAGTATCAGAGTGAATAAATGCTTTATCAGCATACTTTGTGAAATGTAATAGACAACTGAAAAAACATATAGCCAGTAGCGTAAATAAATGCATTATGCAAATCATTTTTAAAATGTGTCACTTAAAATAGACATATCGGATAAAATGGTAAAAATTTATTGTTAATAGTGAATATATTTCTTTTCTCAATATCCTTTATCAGATACATCTAATATAATTGGCAAAGTCAAAGTGTTAGAGTGAATAATTTTTTTATCAACATCCTCTGTCAGATACATAAGATAAAATTGACAAAATCTAAGTATCAGACTGAATAAATGCTTTATCAACATCATTTTTCAGATATGTCGGACAAAATGTTTTATCAACGAAATATCTGAATGCCTTTAAGGTATAGTACGAATGGCTTGCAAAAAAACTGGAAAATACTATCTGAATGAATAAATTCTTTATCAACATCCGTTGTTGGATATGTCATTATGAAAAAAAATTGCAAGTATCAACATCTTTTGTCAGATACATCGGATAAAATTGACACACTCTAAGTGTCAGAGTGAATCAATTTTTTTTATCAACATCCCTTAAATGCATTATAAACATCGAATGTCAGATACATCGGATAAAATTGACAAAATCTAAGTACCAGAAAGAATAAATTCGTTTTCAAACTTACTATCGGATACATCAGATGTCATAAAATCCAATTTCAATTCATTTTGACTTCATGCCTCGTTACGTTGAATTTAGCTTAGACCGGTTATAGATGGCACTACACCTGCTCAGACACACAGTCATAGTGAGAGAGATATTCAAAAAGTTGAGTTATTTTAAGTTCACTTAGAGTGGCCAGAGATGCATTGGAATTCGCAAGCACCCACCCAGACACACACACAAAGGCAAAAAGAATTTGAGAGATAAAAACACATACAAATACGTATATTTAGACACAAAAAAAACGAGAAAGACATAGAGTGTACACCGCGACGGAGCATACATAGTGAGAGAGACATGCAAAGTCGACATAGCTTTATTTCATTTTTTAAGGTTAATTTAGACGAAGTTACGTGCGCGCACGTAGAATTTAATCACTATTATACTTAGATTTTGTGAAATTGCTGTATTGTCTGTCTAGGAAGCGACTTCCATCGATAATGAATGCTAATAAAGAATTTGTTCAATTTTTTTTCATAATTTCCTGAATTAAATTTCTGTATTTTGTATCCCAGAGGTAAATTCAAGAAAGAGTTTGTTACTTACTTACTTACAATTTTTTCATAATGAACATATCCAACAACGGATGTTGATAAATAATTTATTCATTCTGATACCAAGATTTTATCAATGTTACCCCATGTGTCTGACAATAGATGTATGCAAATTCCTTTTCTTACATCTCCGAAGTTTTAAGACATTCTAAACGTTTGATATGCTAGCTTACTCTAAAAATAATGAACACATAACAATGTAATACATGATATATTTTTAATGAAATAATGCTATGTAGAATATTAATACAGAAATATATTATGATACATTATTAATATCAATGATCAACTTTGGACATTTTGAATCTGTTCCATAAAATAGTTCACCATGTTCTTTCTTGATATTGTAGCTATTGTCTTTTCTTACTTCGTAATCAGTAGAATAATCATTATTCTATTTTGTCATACACAATATTTACTGGTGTGCTATCAACAGGCTCAATATGCTTTTCATCTTTGGTATTAATTGCAACTTTGTCAATCTTGACATTGGAAGGGGGTAACCAATAATCATTGAACACAATCTTTCTCATGAAAAAAGTCCTAAATTTCTAAACTAGTGTTTAAAAGCATATCCACAATATCATTTTGCCTTGTCGTGATTAATATATCAATAAATTGTGTAAATGCATTTGAACCACAACGTAAAAGCTTCATGCAATAGTCTAATGATTGAGAATCAGTTTTCATTATATTGACAAGCGTTCCCTGAGAAAATATGTTCCTTTGAATAGACAGCTCTAGAAAATCATCATCTAGAATCAAACGTTTTTCCATAAACACTAGAACCCCATGATTCGCTCTTTCTTAAATCTATTCATTTTTTAGAATCCTAACACTGTCACAATCAACTTCAGACTAACCAGAATTTTTTTCTACTCTAAAAATATACACTAGTCTACTATAGAAAGAAAAACCGGTCTAACCTAAATTTAACGTAACACGGCATGAAGCAAAAAGGAATAGAACTTGAATTTTATGACTGTTATCTGTTGTATCCAATAAAAACTTTGAAAAAAAAATTTATTCACTCTAACACTTAGATTTTTTCAACTTTTTCCTATGTATCCGAGAAATGAATGTTGATATAGAATTTAATCACTTCTATACTTAGATTTTGTGAAATTGCTGTATTGTCTGTCTAGGAAGTGACATAAATCGATAATGAATGTTAATAAATAATTTGTTCAATTTTTTTTCATAATTTCCTGAATTAAATGTCTGTATTGTGTATCCAAGAGGTGAATTCAAGAAAGAGTTTGTTACTTACTTACTTTTTCACTTACAATTTTTTTTCAGAATGACATATCCAACAATGGATGTTGATAAAGAATATATTCATTCTGTTTGTATTTTCGTGTTTTTTTGCAAGCCATTCGTACTACACTTTAAACACATTCAGATATTTCCTTGATAAAAAAAATTTTGTCTGACATATCCGACAAATGATGTTGATAAAGCATTTATTCAGTCTGATACTTAGATTTGGTCAATTTTATCCGATGTATCTGACAGAGGATGTTGATAAGAAAATTATTCACTCTAACACTTAGATTTTGTCAATTATATTCGATGTATCTGACAAAAGATGTTGAGAAAAAAATATTCACTCTGACACTTAGATTTTGTCAATTTTATCAGACATGTCAATTTTAACTGACATATCCGACAAATGATGTTGATAATGCATTTATTCACTCTGGTACTTAGATTTTGTCACTTTTATCCGATATATTCGACAAAGGATGCTGATAAAGCATTTATTCACTCTGATACTTAGATTTTGTCAGTTATATTCGATGTATCTGAAAATAGGTATTGGTAAAAAAATCTTTATTCACTCTGACGCTTAGATTTTTCAATTTTATCCAATGTATTCGAGAAAGGGTTGTTGATATAGAATTGAATCACTCTGATACTTAGATTTTGTCAATTTTATCCGACATATCTGATAAATGGTGTTGTTAAAGCATTTATTCATTGTGAAATTTAGATTTTGTCAATTTTATTGGATGTATCTGAGAAAGGATGATACAAAAATATTTACTCTGACACTTAGATTCTGTCAATTTTATCCGATGTATCTGACAAAACATGTTGATAAAAAAATTTATCCACTCTAACACTTAGATATTTTCAACTTCTTCCTATGTATCCGAGAAATATTTGTTGATATAGAATTTTATCACTCCTATACTTAGATTTTGTGAAATTGCTGTATTGTCTGTCTTGGAAGCGACATCAATCAATAATGAATGTTAATAAAGAATTTGTTCAATTTTTTTCATAATTTCCTGAATTAAATTTCTGTATTGTGCATCCAAGAGGTGAATTCAAGAAAGTTTGTTACTTACTTACTTTTTTACATACTTACAATTTTTTTTCATAATGACATATCCAATATCGGATGTTGATAAAGAATTTATTCATTCTGATAGTATTTTCATGTTTTTTTGGAAGCCAATCGTACTATGCCTTAAACGCATTCAGATATTTCCTTGATAAAAAAATTTTGACGGACATATCGATAAATGATGTTGATGAAGCATATATTCAGTCTGATACTTAGATTTTGTCAATTTTATCCGATGTATCTGACAGAGAATGTTGATAAAAAAATTATTCACTCTACCACTTAAATTTTGTCAATTTTATCCGACATGTCAATTTTAACTGACGTATCCGACAAATGATGTTGATAATGCATTTATTCACTCTGGTGCTTAGATTTTGTTTCTTTTATCCGATACATTCGACAAAGGATGCTGATAAAGCATTTGATCACTATGATACTTAGATGTTGTCAATTATATTCGATGTATCTGACAATAGATATTGGTATAAAAAAAAATTTCCACTCTGACGCTTAGATTTTTTCAATTTTATCCCAAGTATTTCCGAGCAAGGGTTGTTGATATAGATCTTAATCACTCTGATACTTGAATTTTGTCAATTTTATCCGACATATCCGATAAATCATGTTGTTAAAGCATTTATTCATTCTGAAATTTAGATTTTGTCAATTTTATTTGATATATCTGAGAAAGGATGTTGATAAAAAAAATATTTACTCTGACACTTAGATTCTGTAAATTTTGTCCGATATATCTGACAAAAGATGTTGATAAAAAAAAATTATTCACTCTAACACTCTAACACTAAAAAAAATTTTCCGACATAACTGACAAATGATGTTTCCAACTCATGCATTTCAACGAAAGAAATCTAAAATGAGCTTTGAAAAATCAAGAAAATGTAAATGTGACAAGGTAAACCACGACGAACCACTACTGAAATATTCCAACTCTTGCATTTCAGCGAAAGAAATCTAAAATGAGCTTTGAAAAATCAAGAGAATGTAAATGTGACAAGGTAAACCACGACAAAACACTACAGAAATATTCCAACTTGCATTTCAACGAAAGAAATACCAAAATGAACTTTGAAAAATCAAGAGAATGTAAGTGTGACAAGGTAAACCACAACAAAACACTACTCAAATATTCCAACTCTTGCATTTTAATGAAAAAAATCCAAAATGAACTTTGAAAAATCAAGAGAATGTAAGTTTGACAAGGTAAACCACGACAAAACACTACTGAAATATTCTAACACTTGCGTTTCAACGAAAGAAATCCAAAATGAACTTTGAAAAATCAAGAAAATGTAACTGTGACAATGTAAACCATAACAAAACACTGCTTAAATATTCAAACTCGTGCATTTCAACGAAAGAAATCCAAAATGAACTTTGAAAAACAAGAGAATGTAATTGTAGCAAGGTAAACCACGACAAACCACTACTGAAATATCCCAACTCTTGCATTTTAACGAAAGAAATCCAAAATGAACTTTGAAAAATAAAGAGAATGTAAGTGTGACAAGGTAAACCACGAAAAAACACTACTGAAATATTCCAACTCTTGCATTTCAACGAAAGAAATCTAAAATGGACTTTGAAAAATCAAGAGAATGTAACTGTGACAAGGTAAACCACGACAAAACACTACTGAAATACTTCAACTCATGCATTTCAACGAAAGAAATTTCAAAATGAACTTTGTAAAATCAAGAGAATGTAAGTGTGAGAAGGTAAACCACGACAAAACACTACTGAAATATTCCAACTCTTGCATTTCAATGAGAGAAATCCAATGTGAACTTTGAAAAATCAAGAGAATGTAAGTTTGACAATATAAACCACGACAAAAAATGAACTTTGAAAAATCAAGAGAATTTAACTGTGACAAGGTAAACCACGACAAAACACTACTGAAATATTCCAACTCTTGCATTTCAACGAAAGAAATCCAAAATGAACTTTGAAAAATCAAGAGAATGTAACTGTGACAATGTAAACCATAACAAAACACTGCTTAAATATTCAAACTCTTATATTTCAACGAAAGAAATCCAAAATGAACTTTGAAAAAAAAGAGAATGTAATTGTAGCAAGGTAAACCACGACAAACCACTACTGAAATATTCCAACTCTTGCATTTTAACGAAAAAATCCAAAATGAACTTTGAATAATCAAGAGAATGTAAGTGTGACAAGGTAAACCACGACAAAACACTACTGAAATATTCCAACTCTTGCATTTCAACGAAAGAAATCTAAAATGGACTTTGAAAAATCAAGAGAATGTAACTCTGACAAGGTAAACCACAACAAAACCCTACTGAAATATTCCAACTCTTGCATTTCAATGAAAGACATCCAATGTGAACTTTGAAAAATCAAGAGAATGTAAGTTTGACAATATAAACCACGACAAAAAAATGAACTTTGACAAATCAAGAGAATTTAACTGTGACGAGGTAAACCACGACAAAACTACTCAAATATTCCATCTCTTGCATTTCAACGAAAAAAATCCAAAATGAACTTTGAAAAATCAAGAGAATGTAACTGTAACAATATAAACCACAACAAAACACTACTGAAATATTCCAACTCTTGAATTTCAATGAATGAAATCCAAAATGAACTTCGAAAAATCGAGAGAATGTAACTGCGACAAGGTAAACCATAACAAAATACTACTGAAATATTCCAACTCTTGCATTTCAATGAAAGAAACCTAAAATGAACTTTGAAAAATCAAGAGAATATAAGGGTGACAAGGTAAACCACGACAAAACACTACTGAAATATTCCAACTCTTGCATTTCAACGAAAGAAATCCAAAATTAACTTTGTAATATCATGAGAATGTAAGTGTGACAAGGTAAACCACGACAAAACACTACTGAAATATTCCAACTCTCGCATTTCAAAGAAAGAAATTCCAAAATGAACTTTGAAAAATCAAGAGAATGTAAGTGTGACAAGGTAAACCACAACAAAACACTACTGAAATATTCCAACTCTTGCATTTCAACGAAAGAAATCCAAAATGAAATTTGAAAAATCAAGAGAATGTAAGTGTGACAAGGTAAACCACGACAAAAAATGAACTTTGAAAAATCAAGAAAATGTAACTGTGACAAGGTAAACCACGAAAAAACACTACTGAAATATTCCAACTCTTGCATTTCAACGAAAGAAATCCAAAATTAACTTTGAAAAATCAAGAGAATTTAACTGTGACAATGTAAACCAGAACAAAACACTACTGAAATATTCAAACTCTTGCATTTCAACGAAAGAAATCCAAAATGAACTTTGAAAAATCAAGAGAATGTAATTGTGACAAGGTAAACCACGACAAACCACTACTGAAGTATTCCAACTCTTTCATTTCAACGAAAGAAATCCAAAATTCACTTTGAAAAAAATCATGAGAATGTAAGTGTGACAAGATAAACCACGACAAAACACTACTGAAATATTCCAACTATTTCATTTCAACGAAAGAAATTCCAAAATGAACTTTGTAAAATCAAGAGAATGTAAGTGTGACAAGGTAAACCACAACAAAAAACTAATGAAATATTCCAAATCTTTCATTTCAATGAAAGAAATCCAAAATGAAATTTGAAAGATAAACAGAATTTCACTGTGACAAGGGAAACTACGACAAAAAAATGAACTTTTGAAAATAAATATAATTTAACTATAACAATATAAAACACGACAAAACATTACTGAAACATTCCAGCTCTTGCATTTGAACCAAAGAAATCCAAAATGAACTTTGAAAAATCAAGAGAATTTAACTGTGATAAGATAAACCACAACAAAACACAGCTGAAATATTCCAACTCTTGAATTTCAGTGAAAGAAATCCAAAATGAACTTTAAAAAATCAAGAGAATGTAACTGTGACAAGGTAAACCATAACAAAAAACTACTGAAATATTAAAACTCTTGCATTTCAAAGAAAGAAACCCAAAATGAACTTTGAAAAATCAAGATAATGTAAGTGTGACAAGGTAAACCACGACAAAACACTACTGAAATAGTCCAACTCTTGCATTTCAACGAAAGAAATACAAAATGAACTTTGAAAAATCGTGATAATGTAATTTTGACAAGGTAAACCACGACAAAACACTACTGAAATATTCCAACTCTTGCATTTCAACGAAAGAAATTCAAAATGAACTTTGAAAAATCAATAGAATGTAACTATGATTTTTTTTTTTTAAGTATGTTTTATCTCATTCGAAGACATGCAAAAAAAGTTGAAAAATATATCATGTTAAAAAAAGAAAGTAATAAAAAAAAATAAAAAAATCGAAAAAAAAATTCGAAAAAAATAGGGGGAGGGGGCCAAAAAGTTGGAGTGGTGGGGCGGGCCCTGCGATTTTGGGGATAGGGGACCTGTGGGTGTTAATGTCTCTGTTGGTTAGGGTCATTGGTGCTTATGATCCTTGATGGTTCGTACTCACATACACCTTACTACTTGATTTACAAGAATTTCTAAGGTTTGTTCTGAATTTCATTATTAAAATTATTTTCTTGTCATCTACATCTCTCTTAGTATCAACTTTTTAGTATACTATAACGTTAGACTCTATTTTCAACTTACAACACTGTTCAAAACACCACTTGTGTATTATACAGAACACATCAAAGAAGTAAAGCTATCAATTATTAAAATTCTTTTCTTGCCATCTACATCTCTCTTAGTATCAACTTTCTAGTATACTGTAACGTTAGACTCTATTTTAAACTGACAACACTGTTCAAACGCCATTGAGGTTACCTTAACTGCTAATCACTTTAACCCTTTTTCTCCATCGTCATACGATCCAACTCGCGAATCCCTTATCCCTTTTTGCAAATGTGAATCAAACAGTTCTGATTGTAGTATTCATGAAAACGTGGAGTTGAAGCAAACTTGTATAACAAGCTAGACTTCAGGAACCAGTGAGGAATCCACGCTCGTACTGCTCGCTTTATGGGTGTTGTCTCAAAAACCTGTCTGGTTGAAAACGTGGAGTTGAAGCAAACTTGTGTAACAAGCTAGACTTCAGGAACCAGTGGGGAATCCCCGCTCGTACTGCTCGCTTTATGGGTGTTGTCTCAAAAACCAGTCTGGTTGAAAACGTGGAGTTGAAGCAAACCTGTGTAACAAGCTAGACTTCAGGAACCAGTGGGGAATCCCCGCTCGTACTGCTCGCCTTCCCAAATAGCATTGGAAGGAACAGAAACCCTTGGAATAGCATAAGAAGGAACATAAACTCCTAGAATAGCATAGGAAGGAACATAAACCCTTAGAATAGCATAGGAAGGAACATAAACCCTTAGAATAGCACAGGAAGGAACATAAACCAAGCAAATCCATAAGTACATGCTCTGGAAAGGTGCCAAGGAACGTAATCTCCCCAAATAGCACAGGAAGGAACATAGTATGCTAGAAGTATAAGTTAGCACTCTACTGGGGGATAGCTTCCCTCGAATCTCTTTTGACTATGAAAAAGTGAGCTCGAACTTTCAACATCCAATCAAATGAGCCTTCTCTGAAGTTTATACGAGCATCTCTTCCATAAGACCCATATATGCCCCCAGGGCATAACTTACAACACCTGCCCCCGGGCCCTGGTGGGTTGTGTCAACACCAGAATGTTTGTTATTTGATCTTTGAACTATTTTTAACAAAATAGCTATCTTAAAATTTTTATTGGATGCATTTGGGAATATAAGGTCTAGGGGGGAGGGGGAGGTATTTACCCTCCAATATCTTTTGCCGCGTAAAAAGTAAACTAGAACTTTCAATTTCCAGCCAAATGAGCCCTCTGAAGTTTATACGACAATGTTGTCTATACAAAAACTTATGTGCCCCCAGAGCATAGCTTACAACTTTTGCCCTGAAGGTTATGGTGGAGGTGTGATCCTCAAAGACCTAATTTCCAGAACTTAAGACTATGTGTAATAAAATGGCTGTCTCAAAGTTTTGATTGGATGTTTGGGGAACAGGTGGGCTTAAGAGGGGGTTAGTTGTCCTTAAATCACTTTCGACTATTACAAAGGGCACTAGCCCTTTGAATTTACAATCGAATGAGCCTTTTTTGAAGTTTCCACGACACCGCCTTCTATAAAAACCTTATATGCCCCCAGGGTATAACTTACATCCCTTTCCTTGAGGGTTGTGGGGGAGTTTCCTCCTGAAAACATATTTTTGATCTGAAAATCAACTACGCTGAACAAGATGGTTATCTCAAAATTTTATTGTATGTGTTTGGGAGAATGATGGGTGTGGGGGGGCTAGTTGCCCTCCAATCACTTTCGACTATTAAAAAGGGCACTAGCCCTTTGAATTTCTAATGAAATGTGCCTTTTTTGAAGTTTTTAAGACAACGGCTTCTATAAAAACCTTATATGCCCCCAGGGCATAACTTAAAACCCTTGTCCTGAGGGTTGTGGGGGATTGTCCTCCTCAAAACATATTTTCTAACTGGAAATCCGCTACGCTGAACAAAATAGCTAACTCAAATTTTGATTGGACGTGTTTTGGGGAACGATGGGCTGGGGGGGGGGGGATAGTTGACACTAATTTGACGAAATAAATTATGTAGTATACAATTTTCATAGGATATCCCATCGGCTCGAACTGGCAATGTATTATCGGATTTCCGGACTTTCATTTGTAAATCTATAAATGCTTTAACAACACCATTTATCGGATATGTCGGATAAAATTGACAAAATCTAAGTATGTGTAGACAGCTGTGTAGACAAACATGTAGACAGCTGTGTAGACAACAGAGTTTTTTGTTATCGGAACTTTGAACTATTTTTAACAAAATATCTATCTCAAAATTTTTATCTGATGCATTTAGGGCATTGAGGAGGGGAGGGCTAGTTGCCCTCTGATCTCTTTTGACTCTTATAAAGTGAACAAGGACTTTCAATTTCATATCAAATCAGCCCTCTCCGACGTTTATACGAGCATCCCTGCCATAAGAACTATATATACCCCTAGAGCATTACTCATAACGCCTGTCTCCGGGCCCTGGCCAGTTCCGTCGACACAGGAGTTTTCTTATCTCGACCTTTGAACTATTTTTAATGAAATGGCTATTATAAAAATTTTTTCGGATGGGATTGGGGAAATAAGGGTGTGGGGGAGGGCTAGTTTCCCTCGGCTATCTTTTGACTCTTGAAAATTGAACTAGAAGTTTCAATTTTCAATTAAATGAGCCCCCTCTGAAGTTTATACGAGCATCCCTTTCATAAGAACCATATATGCCCCCAGGACAACACTTACAACGTCTATCCCCAGGGCTCTGGGGGGCATTTTTGTTATCTAATTTTTGGACAATTTCCAAAACACTGGCTATCTCAAAATTTGTAGCGGACGGGTTTGTAGAAAAAAGAGCGTGTGGTGGGGCTACTTTAACCCTCTAAACTCTTAAAAGTGAACTAGAACTTTCAAATTCCAATCAAATGAGCCCTCTATGAAGTTTATACGAGCATCCCTTTCATAGAAACCATACATAGCCTTTGGGCATAACTTAGAACGCCATCCCCTGTGCCCTGGGGGGTTGTATTGACACCAGAGTTTTTTTTTATCTGACCTTTGAACTATTTTTTTTAACAAGATGTCTATCTCAAAATTTTCAAATGATCTGTTTTGAAAAAGAAGGCGTGGGGGAAGTAGAGTACTAACTTATACTTCTAGCAGACTATGTTCCTTCCTGTGCTATTTGGGGAGATTAGGTTCCTTGGCACCTTTCCAGAGCATGTACTTATGGATTTGCTTGGTTTATGTTCTTTCCTGTACTATTCTAAGGGTTTATGTTCCTTCCTATGCTATTCTAAGGGTTTATGTTCCTTCCTATGCTATTCTAGGAGTTTATGTTCCTTCTTATGCTATTCTAAGGGTTTATGTTCCTTCTAATGCTATTTGGGGAAGCGAGCAGTACAAGCGGGGATTCCCCACTGGTTCCTGAAGTCCAGCTTGTTACACAAGTTTGCTTTAACTCAACGTTTTCAACCAGACTGGTTTTTGAGACAACATCCATAAAGCGAGCAGTACGAGCGGGGATTCCCCACTGGTTCCTGAAGTCTAGCTTGTTGCACAAGTTTGCTTCAACTCTGCGTTTTCACGGATGCTACAATCAGAATTGTTTGATTGACATTTGCAAAAAGGGATAAAGGATTTGCGAATTGGACTCTACGAACGATCTTATTTGAATAATAGGGGAAAAAACAGAGCTAGATAACATTTGCAAATTGGATCGTATGACGATGGAGAAAAAGGGTTAAAGTGATTAGCAGTTAAGGTAACCTCAATGGCGTTTGAACAGTGTTGTCAGTTTAAAATAGAGTCTAACGTTATAGTATACTAGAGAGTTGATACTAAGAGAGATGTAGATGGCAAGAAAAGAATTTTAATAATGGATAGCTTTACTTCTTCGATGTGTTCTGTATAATACACAAGTGGCGTTTTGAACAGTGTTGTAAGTTTAAAATAGTCTAACGTTATACTATACTAAGAAGTTGATACTAAGAGAGATGTAGATGGCAAGAAAATAATTTTAATAATGAAATTCAAAACAAACCTTAGAAATCCTTGCAAATCAAGTAGTAAGGTGTATGTGAGTACGAACCATCAAGGATCATACGCACCAATGACCCTAACCAGCAGAGACACCAACCCCCAAGAGGTCCCCTAACCCCAAACTAGAAGTGCGCCCCCCTCCCCTCCAACTTTTTGAACCCCTCCCTCCATTTTTTGATTTTTTTTTATTTTTTTTATTTTTTTTTATTTTCTTTTTTTAACATGATATATTTTTTCAACTTTTTTTTACATGTCTTCGACTGAGATGAAACATACTTAAATCAAAACAGAAAAAATCATAAGTACATTCTATTGATTTTTCAAAGTTCACTTCGACTTTCTTTCGTTGAAATGCAAGAGTTGGAATATTTCAGTAGTGTTTTGTCGTGGTTTACCTTGTCAAACTTACATTCTCATGATTTTTCGAAGTTGATTTTGGATTTCTTTTGTTGAAATGCAAGAGTTGGAATATTTCAGTAGTGTTTTGTCTTGGTTTACCTTATCACACTTACATTCTCTTGATTTTTCAAAGCTCATTTTGGGTTTCTTTCATTGAAATGCAAGAGTTGGAATATTTCAGTAGTGTTTTGTTATGGTTTACCTCATTACAATTACATTATCTTGATTTTTCAAAGTTCATTTTGGATTTCTTTCGTTAAAATGCAAGAGTTGGAATATTGCAGTAGTGTTTTGTCGTGGTTTACCTTGTCACAGTTACATTCTCTTGATGTCTCAAAGTTCATTTTTTTGTCGTGGTTTACCTTGTCACACTTACATTCTCTTGAATTTTCAAAGTTCATTTTGGATTTCTTTCATTGAAATGCAAGAGTTGGAATATTTCAGTAGTGTTTTGTTGTGGTTTACCTTGTCACACTTATATTCCTTTGATTTTTCAAAGTTCATTTTGGAATTTCTTTCGTTCAAATGCAAGAGTTGGAATATTTCAGTAGTGTTTTGTCGTGGTTTACCATGTCACAGTTTCATTCTCTTGATTTTTCAAAGTTTATTTTAGATTTCTTTCGTGGAAATGCAAGAGTTGGAATATTTCAGTAGTGTTTTGACGGGGGTTACCTTGTCATAGCTACATTGTTTTGATTTTTCAAAGTTCAAAATGAACTTTGAAAAATCAAGAGAATGTAAGTTTGACAAGGTAAACCACGACAAAACACTACTGAAATATTCTAACACTTGCGTTTCAACGAAAGAAATCCAAAATGAACTTTGAAAAATCAAGAAAATGTAACTGTGACAATGTAAACCATAACAAAACACTGCTTAAATATTCAAACTCGTGCATTTCAACGAAAGAAATCCAAAATGAACTTTGAAAAACAAGAGAATGTAATTGTAGCAAGGTAAACCACGACAAACCACTACTGAAATATCCCAACTCTTGCATTTTAACGAAAGAAATCCTAAATGAACTTTGAAAAATCAAGAGAATGTAAGTGTGACAAGGTAAACCACGACAAAACACTACTGAAATATTCCAACTCTTGCATTTCAACGAAAGAAATCTAAAATGGACTTTGAAAAATCAAGAGAATGTAACTGTGACAAGGTAAACCACGACAAAACACTACTGAAATATTCCAGCTCATGCATTTCAACGAAATAAATTTGAAAATGAACTTTGAAAAATCAAGAGATTGTAAGTGTGAGAAGGTAAACCACAACAAAACCCTACTGAAATATTCCAACTCTTGCATTTCAATGAGAGAAATCCAATGTGAACTTTGAAAAATCAAGAGAATGTAAGTTTGACAATATAAACCACAAAAAAAAAATGAACTTTGAAAAATCAAGAGAATTTAACTGTGACAAGGTAAACCACGACAAAACACTACTGAGATATTCCAACTCTTGCATTTCAACGAAAGAAATCCAAAATGAACTTTGAAAAATCAAGAGAATGTAACTGTGACAATGTAAACCATAACAAAACACTGCTTAAATATTCAAACTCTTATATTTCAACGAAAGAAATCCAAAATGAACTTTGAAAAACAAGAGAATGTAATTGTAGCAAGGTAAACCACGACAAACCACTACTGAAATATTCCAACTCTTGCATTTTAACTAAAAAATCCAAAATGAACTTTGAATAATCAAGAGAATGTAAGTGTGACAAGGTAAACCACGACAAAACACTACTGAAATATTCCAACTCTTGCATTTCAACGAAAGAAATCTAAAATGGACTTTGAAAAATCAAGAGAATGTAACTCTGACAAGGTAAACCACAACAAAACCCTACTGAAATATTCCAACTCTTGCATTTCAATGAAAGACATCCAATGTGAACTTTGAAAAATCAAGAGAATGTAAGTTTGACAATATAAACCACGACAAAAAAATGAACTTTGACAAATCAAGAGAATTTAACTGTGACGAGGTAAACCACGACAAAACTACTCAAATATTCCATCTCTTGCATTTCAACGAAAAAAATCCAAAATGAACTTTGAAAAATCAAGAGAATGTAACTGTGACAACGTAAACAACAGCAAACTGCTAGTGAAATATTAAAACTCTTTCATTCAATGAAAGAAATCTAAAATTAACTTTTAAAAATCAAGGGAATTTAACTGTTACAATATAAACAATAACAAAACAATATTGAAATGTTCCAACTCTTGCATTTCAATGAAAGAAACCTAAAATGAACTTTGAAAAATCATGAGAATATAAGGGTGACAAGGTAAACCACGACAAAACACTACTGAAATATTCCAACTCTTGCATTTCAATGAAAGAAATCCAAAATGAAATTTGAAATATCATGAGAATGTAAGTGTGACAAGGTAAACCACGACAAAAAACTACTGAAATATTCCAACTCTCGCATTTCAACGAAAGAAATTCCAAAATGAACTTTGAAAAATCAATAGAATGTAAGTGTGACAAGGTAAACCACAACAAAATACTACTGAAATATTCCAACTCTTGCATTTCAATGAAAGAAATCCAAAATGAACTTTGTAAAATCAAGAGAATGTAAGTGTGACAAGGTAAACCACGACAAAATAATGAACTTTGAAAAATCAAGAAAATGTAAGTGTGACAATGTAAACCACGAAATAACACTACTGAAATATTCCAACTCTTGCATTTGAACGAAAGAAATCCAAAATGAACTTTGAAAAATCAAGAGAATGTAACTGTGACAAGGTAAACCATAACAAAACACTACTGAAATATTCAAACTCTTCCATTTCAACGAAAGAAATCCAAAATGAACTTTGAAAAATCAAGAGAATGTAATTGTGACAAGGTAAACCACGACAAAACACTACTGAAATATTCCAACTCTTGCAATTCAACGAAAGAAATCCAAAATTCACTTTGAAAAATCATGAGAATGTAAGTGTGACAAGATAAACCACGACAAAACACTACGGAAATATTCCAACTCTCGCATTTCAACGAAAGAAATTCCAAAATTAACTTTGTAAAATCAAGAGAATGTAAGTGTGACAAGGTAAACCACAACAAAAAACTACTGAAATATTCCAACTCTTGCATTTGAATGAAAGAAATCAAAAATGAACTATGAAAATTCAACAGAATTTAAGTGTGACAAGGGAAACCACGACAAAAAAATGAACTTTGAAAAATCAAGAGAATTTAACTATAACAAGGTAAACCACGACAAAACACTACTGAAATATTCCAACTCTTGCATTTCAAGGAAAGAAATCCAAAATGAACTTTAAAAAATCAAGAGAATGTAAGTGTGACAACGTAAACCATAACAAAACACTACTGAAATATTCAAACTCTTGCATTTCAACGAAAGAAATCCAAAATGAACTTTGAAAAATCAAGAGAATGTAACTGTGATAATGTAAACCATAACAAAACACTACTGAAATATTCCAACTCTTGCATTTCAAAGAAAGAAACCCAAAATGAACTTTGAAAAATCAAGAGAATTTAAGTGTGATAAGGTAAACCACGACAAAACACTACTGAAATAGTCCAACTCTTGCATTTCAACGAAAGAAATCCAAAATGAACTTTGAAAAATCGTGATAATGTAAGTGTGACAAGGTAAACCACGACAAAACACTACTGAAATATTCCAACTCTTGCATTTCAACGAAAGAAATTCAAAATGAATTTTGAAAAATCAATAGAATGTAACTATGATTTTTTTTTTAAGTATGTTTTATCTCATTCGAAGACATGCAAAAAAAGTTGAAAAATATATCATGTTAAAAAAAGAAAGTAATAAAAAAAAATAAAAAAATCGAAAAAAAAATTCGAAAAAAATAGGGGGAGGGGGCCAAAAAGTTGGAGTGGTGGGGCGTGCCCTTCGAGTTTGGGGATAGGGGACCTTTGGGTGTTAATGTCTCTGTTGGTTAGGGTCATTGGTGCTTATGATCCTTGATGGTTCGTACTCACATACACCTTACTACTTGATTTGCAAGAATTTCTAAGGTTTGTTCTGAATTTCATTATTAAAACTCTTTTCTTGTCATCTACATCTCTCTTAGTATCAACTTTTTAGTATACTATAACGTTAGACTCTATTTTAAACTTACAACACTGTTCAAAACACCACTTGTGTATTATACAGAACACATCAAAGAAGTAAAGCTATCAATTATTAAAATTCTTTTCTTGCCATCTACATCTCTCTTAGTATCAACTTTCTAGCATACTGTAACGTTAGACTCTATTTTAAACTGACAACACTGTTCAAACGCCATTGAGGTTACCTTAACTGCTAATCACTTTAACCCTTTTTCTCCATCGTCATACGATCCAACTCCCGAATCCCTTATCTCTTTTTGCAAATGTCAATCAAACAGTTCTGATTGTAGTATTCATGAAAACGTGGAGTTGAAGCAAACTTGTATAACAAGCTAGACTTCAGGAACCAGTGAGGAATCCACGCTCGTACTGCTCGCTTTATGGGTGTTGTCTCAAAACCAGTCTGGTTGAAAACGTGGAGTTGAAGCAAACTTGTGTAACAAGCTAGACTTCAGGAACCAGTGGAAATCCCCGCTCGTACTGCGCGCTTTATGGGTGTTGTCTCAAAAACCAGTCTGGTTGAAAACGTGGAGTTGAAGCAAACTTGTGTAACAAGCTAGACTTCAGGAACCAGCGGGGAATCTCCACTCGTACTGGTCGCTTCCCCAAATAGTATTGGAAGGAATATAAACCCTTGGAATAGCATAAGAAGGTACATAAACTCCTAGAATAGCATAGGAAGAAACATAAACCCTTAGAATAGCATATGAAGGAACACAAACCCTTAGAATAGCACAGGAAGGAACATAAACCAAGCAAATCCATAAGTACATGCTCTGGAAAGGTGCCAAGGAACGTAATCTCCCCAAATAGCACAGGAAGGAACATAGTATGCTAGAAGTATAAGTTAGCACTCTACTGGGGGATAGCTTCCCTCGAATCTTTTTTGACTATTAAAAAGTGAGCTCGAACTTTCAACATCCAATCAAATGAGCCTTCTCTGAAGTTTATACGAGCATCTCTTCCATAAGACCCATATATGCCCCCAGGGCATAACTTACAACACCTGCCCCCGGGCCCTGGTGGGTTGTGTCAACACCGGAATGTTTGTTATTCGATCTTTGAACTATTTTTAACAAAATAGCTATCTTAAAATTTTTATTGGATGCATTTGGGAAAATAAGGTCTAGGAGGGGGGGAGCTATTTACCCTCCAATATCTTTTACCACGTAAAAAGTAAACTAGAACTTTCAATTTCCAGCCAAATGAGCCCTCTGAAGTTTATACGACAATGTTGTCTATACAAAAACTTATGTGCCCCCAGAGCATAGCTTACAACCCTTGCCCTGAAGGTTATGGTGGAGGTGTGATCCTCAAAGACCTAATTTCCAGAACTTAAGACTATGTGTAATAAAATGGCTGTCTCAAAGTTTTGATTGGATGTTTGGGGAACAGGTGGGCTTAAGAGGGGGGTTAGTTGTCCTTAAATCACTTTCGACTATTACAAAGGGCACTAGCCCTTTGAATTTACAATCGAATGAGCCTTTTTTGAAGTTTCCACGACACCGCCTTCTATAAAAACCTTATATGCCCCCAGGGTATAACTTACATCCCTTTCCTTTAGGGTTTTGGGGGAGTTTCCTCCTGAAAACATATTTTTGATCTGAAAATCAACTACGCTGAACAAGATGGTTATCTCAAAATTTTATTGTATGTGTTTGGGAGAATGATGGGTGTGGGGGGGCTAGTTGCCCTCCAATCACTTTCGACTATTAAAAAGGGCACTAGCCCTTTGAATTTCTAATGGAATGTGCCTTTTTTGAAGTTTTTAAGACAACGGCTTCTATAAAAACCTTATATGCCCCCAGGGCATAACTTAAAACCCTTGTCCTGAGGGTTGTGGGGGATTGTCCGCCTCAAAACATATTTTCTAACTGGAAATCTGCTACAATGAACAAAATAGCTAACTCAAATTTTGATTGGACGTGTTTGGGGGAACGATGGGCGTGGGGGGGGGGCTAGTTGACACTAATTTGACGAAATAAATTATGTAGTATACAATTTTCATAGGATATCCCATCGGCTCGAACTGGCAATGTATTATCGGATTTCCGGACTTTCATTTGTAAATCTATAAATGCTTTAACAACATCATTTATCGGATATGTCGGATAAAATTGACAAAATCTAAGTAACACAGTGATTCAATTCTATATCAATCACCCTTTCTCGAATACTTGGGATAAAATTAAAAAAAAATCTAAGCGTCAGAGTGAATACATTTCTGTAAACCAATATCTATTGTCAGATACATCGAATATAATTGACAAAATCTAAGTATCAGAGTGAATAAGTGCTTTGTCAGCATCCTTTGTCATATATATCGGATAAAAGTGACAAAATCTAAGTACCAGAGTGAATAAATGCATTATCAACATCATTTGTCGGGTACGTCAGTTAAAATTGATATGTCAGACAAAATTGACAAAATCTAAGCGTCAGAGTGAACATTTTTTTCTCAACATCTTTTGTCAGATACATCGAATAAAATTGACAAAATCTAAGTGTTAGAGTGAATAATGTTTTTATCAACATCTTTTGTCAGATACATCGGATAAAATTGACAAAATCTAATTATCAGACTAAATAAATGCTTTATCAACATCATTTGTTGGATATGTAAGACAAGATTTTTATCAAGGAAACATCTGAATGCGTTTAAGGTATAGTACGAATGCCTTGCAAAAAACACGAAAATACTATCAGAATGAATAAATTCTTTATCAACATCCGATGTTGGATATGTCATTATGAAAATATTGTAAGTATGTAAAAAAGTAAGTAAGTAACAAACTATTTCTTGAATTCACCTCTTGGATGCACAATACAGAAATTTAATTGAGTAAATTATGAAAAAAAAATTGAACAAATTTTTTTTTACGTTCATTGTCGATTGATGCCGTTTCTTAGACAGACAATACAGCAATTTCACAAAATCTAAGTATAGGAGTGATTAAATTCTATATCAACATTAATTTCTCGGATACATAGGAAAAGGTTGACAAAATCTAAGTGTTAGAGTGAATAAATTTTTTTTATCAACATCTTTTGTCAGATACATCGGATAAAATTGACAAAATCTAAGTGTCAGAGTAAATTTTTTTTTATCAACATCCTTTCTCAGATACATCAAATAAAATTGACAAAATCTAAATTTCAGAATGAATAAATGCTTTAACAACATCAATTATCGGGTATGTCGGAAAAATTGACAAATTCTAAGTATCAGAGTGATTAAATTCTATATCAACAACCCTTTTTCGAATAGATGGGATAAAACTGAAAAAATCTAAGCGTCAGAGTGAGTAAATTTTCTTATACCAATACTTACTGTCAGATCCATCGAATATAATTGACAAAATCTAAGTGTTAGAGTGAATAAATACTTTATCAACATCTTTTGTCGAATATATCGGATAAAAGTGACAAAATATAACTACCAGAGTGAATAAATGCATTATCAACATCATTTGTCGGATACGTCAGTTAAAATTGACATGTCGGATAAAATTGACAAAATCTAAGTGTCAGAGTGAACATTTTTTTTCTCAACATCTTTTATCAGATAGCTTGCAAAAAACTGGAAAATACTATCTGAATGAATAAATTCTTTATCAACATCCGTTGTTGGATATGTCATTATGAAAAAAAATTGCAAGTATCAACATCTTTTGTCAGATACATCGGATAAAATTGACAGAATCTAAGTGTCAGAGTGAATCAATTTTTTTTATCAACATCCCTTAAATGCTTTATCAACATCAAATGTCAGATACATCGGATAAAATTGACAAAATCAAAGTACCAGAAAGAATAAATTCGTTTTCAAACTTACTATCGGATACATCAGATGTCATAAAATCCAATTTCAATTCATTTTGACTTCATGCCTCTTTACGTTGAATTTAGCTTAGACCGGTTATAGATGGCACTACACCTGCTCAGACACACAGTCATAGTGAGAGAGATATTCAAAAAGTTGAGTTATTTTAAGTTTACTTAGAGTGGCCAGAGATGCATTGGAATTCGCAAGCACCCACCCAGACACACAAACAAAGGCAAAAAGAGTGTGAGAGATAAAAACACATACAAATACGTATATTTAGACACAAAAAAAACGAGAAAGACATAGAGTGTACACCGTGACGGAGCATACATAGTGAGAGAGACATGCAAAGTCGACATAGCTTTATTTCATTTTTTAAGGTTAATTTAGACGAAGTTACGTGCGCGCACGTAGAATTTAATCACTATTATACTTAGATTTTGTGAAATTGCTGTATTGTCTGTCTAGGAAGCGACTTCCATCGATAATGAATGCTAATAAAGAATTTGTTCAATTTTTTTTCATATTTTCCTGAATTAAATTTCTGTATTTTGTATCCCAGAGGTAAATTCAAGAAAGAGTTTGTTACTTACTTACTTACAATTTTTTCATAATGAACATATCCAACAACGGATGTTGATAAATAATTTATTCATTCTGATACCAAGATTTTATCAATGTTACCCCATGTGTCTGACAATAGATGTATGCAAATTCCTTTTCTTACATCTCCGAAGTTTTAAGACATTCTAAACGTTTGATATGCTAGCTTACTCTAAATATAATGAACACATGACAATGTAATACATAATATATTTTTAATGAAATAATGCTATGTAGAATATTAATACAAAAATATATTATGATACATTATTAATATCAATGATCAACTTTGGACATTTTGAATCTGTTCCATAAAATAGTTCACCATGTTCTTTCTTGATATTGTAGATATTGTCTTTTCTTACTTCGTAATCAGTAGAATAATCATTATTCTATTTTGTCATACACAATATTTACTGGTGTGCTATCAACAGGCTCAATATGCTTTTCATCTTTGGTATTAATTGCAACTTTGTCAATCTTGACATTGGAAGGGGGGTAACCAATAATCATTGAACACCATCTTTCTCATGAAAAAAGTCCTAAATTTCTAAACTAGTGTTTAAAAGGATATCCACAATATCATTTTGCCGTGTCGTGATTAATATATCAATAAATTGTGTAAATGCATTTGAACCACAACGTAAAAGCTTCATGCAATAGTCTAATGATGGAGAATCAGTTTTCATTATATCGACAATCATTCCCTGAGAAAGTATCTTCCTTTGAATAGACAGCTCTAGAAAATCATCATCTAGAATCAAACGTTTTCCCATAAACACTAGAACCCCATGATTCGCTCTTTCTTAAATCTATTCATTTTTTAGAATCCTAGCACTGTCACAATAAACTTCAGAATAATCAGAATTTTTTCTACTCTAAAAATACACACTAGTCAACTATAGAAAGAAAAGTCGCCCTAACCTAAAGTTAACGTAACATGGCATGAAGCCAAAACGAATAGAACTTGGATTTTATGAATTTTATCTGATTTATCCGGTAAAAATTTTGAAAAAAAAATTTATTCACGCTAACACTTAGATTTTGTCAACTTTTTCCTATGTATCCGAGAAATGAATGTTTATATAGAATGTAATCACTTCTATACTTAGATTTTGTGAAATTACTGTATTGTCTGTCTAGGAAGTGACATCAATCGATAATGAATGTTAATAAAGAATTTGTTCAATTTTTTTCATAATTTCCTGAATTAAATTTCTGTATTGTGTATCCAAGAGGTGAATTCAAGAAAGAGTTTGTTACTTACTTACTTTTTCACTTACAATTTTTTTTCAGAATGACATATCCAACAATGGATGTTGATAAAGAATATATTCATTCTGATTGTATTTTCGTGTTTTTTTGCAAGCCATTCGTACTACACTTTAAACACATTCAGATATTTCCTTGATAAAAAAAATTTTGTCTGACATATCCGACAAATGATGTTGATAACGCATTTATTCAGTCTGATACTTAGATTTTGTCAATTTTATCCGATTTATCTGACAGAGGATGCTGATAAAAAAATTATTCACTCTAACATTTAGACTTTGTCTAATTTGTATTTGAGTTTTATATTTGATATATCTGACAAAAGCTGTTTAGAAAAAAATATTCACTCTGACACTTAGATTTTGTCAATTTTATCAGACATGTCAATTTTAACTAACATATCCGACGAATGATGTGATAATGCATTTATTCACTCTGGTACTTAGATTTTGTCACTTTTACCCGTTATATTCGACAAAGGATCCTGATAAAGCATTTATTCACTCTGATACTTAGATTTTGTCAATTATATTCGATGTATCTGAAAATAGGTATTGGTAAAAAAATCTTTATTCACTCTGACGCTTAGATTTTTCAATTTTATCCCATGTATTCGAGAAAGGGTTGTTGATATAGAATTGAATCACTCTGATACTTAGATCTTGTCAATTTTATCCGACATATCCGATAAATGGTGTTGTTAAAGCATTTATTCATTGTGAAATTTAGATTTTGTCAATTTTTTTTGATGTATCTGAGAAAGGATGTTGATACAAAAATATTTACTCTGACAGTTAGATTCTGTCAATTTTATCCGATGTATCTGACAAAACATGTTGATAAAAAAATTTATCCACTCTAACACTTAGATATTATCAACTTCTTCCTATGTATCCGAGAAATATTTGTTGATATAGAATTTAATCACTCCTATATTTAGATTTTGTTAAATTGCTGTATTGTCTGTCTAGGAAGCGACATCAATCGATAATGAATGTTAATAAAGAATTTGTTCAATTTTTTGTTTTCATAATTTCCTGAATTAAATTTCTGTATTGTGCATCCAAGAGGTGAATTCAAGAAAGTTTGTTACTTACTTACTTTTTTACATACTTACAATTTTTTTTCATAATGACATATCCAACATCGGATGTTGATAGAGAATTTATTCATTCTGATAGTATTTTCATGTTTTATTGGAAGCCAATCGTACTATGCCTTAAACGCATTCAGATATTTCCTTGATAAAAAAAATTTTGACGGACATATCGATAAATGATGTTGATGAAGCATATATTCAGTCTGATACTTAGATTTTGTCAATTTTATCCGATGTATCTGACAGAGGATGTTGATAAAAAGTGATTCACTCTAACACTTAGACTTTGTCAATTATTTTCGATGTATCTGACAAAAGATATTGAGAAAAAAAAGTTAACTCTGACACATAGATTTTGTCAATTTTATCCGACATGTCAATTTTAACTGACGTATCCTACAAATGATGTTGATAATGCATTTATTCACTCTGGTACTTAGATTTTGTCTCTTTTATCCGATATATTCGACAAAGGATGCTGATAAAGCATTTATTCACTATGATACTTAGATGTTGTCAATTATATTCGATGTATCTGACAATAGATATTGGTATAAAAAAAAATTTCCACTCTGACGCTTAGATTTTTTCAATTTTATCCCAAGTATTTCCGAGCAAGGGTTGTTGATATAGATCTTAATCACTCTGATACTTGAATTTTGTCAATTTTATTCGACATATTCGATAAATCATGTTGTTAAAGCATTTATTCATTCTGAAATTTAGATTTTGTCAATTTTATTTGATATATCTGAGAAACGATGTTGATAAAAAAAATATTTACTCTGACACTTAGATTCTGTAAACTTTGTCCGATATATCTGACAAAAGATGTTGATAAAAAAAATTATTCACTCTAACACTCTAACACTAAAAAAAATTGTCCGACATAACCGACAAATGATGTTTCCAACTCATGCATTTCAGCAAAAGAAATCCAAAATGAACTTTGATAAATCAATAGAATGTAACTATGACAAGGTAAACCACGACAAAACACTACTAAAATATTTCAACTCTTCCATTTCAACAAAAGAAATCCAAAATGAACTTTGAAAAATTAAGAAAATGTAACACTGACAAGGTAAACCACGACAAACCACTACTGAAATATTCCAACTCTTGGAGTTCACCGAAAGAAATCCAAAATGAACTTTGAAAAATCAAGAAAATGTAAATGTGACAAGGTAAACCACGACAAACCACTACTGAAATATTCCAACTCTTGCATTTCAGCGAAAGAAATCTAAAATGAGCTCTGAAAAATCAAGAGAATGTAAATATGACAAGGTAAACCACGACAAAACACTACAGAAATATTCCAACTCTTGCATTTCAACGAAAGAAATTCCAAAATGAACTTTGAAAAATCAAGAGAATGTAAGTGTGACAAGGTAAACCACAACAAAACACTACTCAAATATTCCAACTCTTGCATTTTAATGAAAAAAATCCAAAATGAACTTTGAAAAATCAAGAGAATGTAAGTTTGACAAGGTAAACCACGACAAAACACTACTGAAATATTCTAACACTTGCGTTTCAACGAAAGAAATCCAAAATGAACTTTGAAAAATCAAGAAAATGTAACTGTTACAATGTAAACCATAACAAAACACTGCTTAAATATTCAAACTCGTGCATTTCAACGAAAGAAATCCAAAATGAACTTTGAAAAACAAGAGAATGTAATTGTAGCAAGGTAAACCACGACAAACCACTACTGAAATATTCCAACTCTTGCATTTTAACGAAAGAAATCCTAAATGAACTTTGAAAAATAAAGAGAATGTAAGTGTGACAAGGTAAACCACGAAAAAACACTACTGAAATATTCCAACTCTTGCATTTCAACGAAAGAAATCTAAAATGGACTTTGAAAAATCAAGAGAATGTAACTGTGACGAGGTAAACCACGACAAAACACTACTGAAATATTTCAGCTCATGCATTTCAACGAAAGAAATTTGAAAATGAACTTTGTAAAATCAAGAGAATGTAAGTGTGACAATGTAAACCATAACAAAACACTACTGAAATATTCAAACTCTTCCATTTCAGGGAAAGAAATCCAAAATGAAATTTGAAAACTCAAGAGAATGTAATTGTGACAAGGTAAACCAGAACAAAACACTACTGAAATATTCCAACTCTTGCATTTCAATGAAAGAAACCCAAAATGAACTTTGAAAAATCAAGATAATGTAACGGTGACAACGTAAACCACGACAAAACACTACTGAAATATTCTAACTGTTGCATTTCAACGAAAGAAATCCAAAATTAACTTTGAAATATCATGAGAATGTAAGTGTGACAAGGTAAACCACAACAAAACACTACTTATATATTTCAGATCTTGCATTTCAACAAAATAAATTTCAAAATGATCTTTGTAAACTCAATAGAATATAAGTGTGACAATTTAAACCACAACAAAACAATACTGAAATATTCCAACTCTTGAATTTCAATGAAAAAAATCCGAAATGAAATTTGAAAAATCAAGAGAATTTAATTGTGACAAGGGAAACCACGACAAAATAATGAACTTTGAAAAATCAAGAAAATGTAACTTTGACAAGGTAAACCACGAAATAACACTACTGAAATATTCCAACTCTTGCATTTCAACAAAAGAAATCCAAAATGAACTTTGAAAAATCAAGAGAATTTAACTGTTACAACGTAAACCATAACAAAACACTACTGAAATATTCAAACTCTTGCATTTCAACGAAAGAAATCCAAAATGAACTTTGAAAAATCAAGAGAATGTAATTGTGAGAAGGTAAACCACAACAAAACCCTACTGAAATATTCCAACTCTTGCATTTCAATGAGTGAAATCCAATGTGAACTTTGAAAAATCAAGAGAACGTAAGTGTGACAATCTAAACCACGACAAAAAAATGAACTTTGAAAAATCAAGAGAATGTTGGTAGTACAATGTAAATCATGTCAAAATACTACGCAGATATTCCAACTCTTGAATTTCAACGAAAGAAATCTAAAATGGACTTTGAAAAATAAAGAGAATGTAAGTGTGACAAGTTAAACCATAACAAAACACTACTGAAATATTCAAACTCTTATATTTCAACGAAAGAAATCCAAAATGAACTTTGAAAAACAAGAGAATGTAATTGTAGCAAGGTAAACCACGACAAACCACTACTGAAGTATTCCAAATCTTACATTTCAACGAAAGAAATCCTAAATGAACTTTGAAAAATAAAGAGAATGTAAGTGTGAAAAGGTAAACCACGAAAAAACACTACTGAAATATTCCAACTCTTGCATTTCAACGAAAGAAATCTAAAATGGACTTTGAAAAATCAAGAGAATGTAACTGTGACAAGGTAAACCACAACAAAACCCTACTGAAATATTCCAACTCTTGCATTTCAATGAAAGAAATCCAATGTGGACTTTGAAAAATCAAGAGAATGTAAGTTTGACAATATAAGCCACGACAAAAAAATGAACTTTGACAAATCAAGAGAATTTAACTGTGACGAGGTAAACCACGACAAAACTACTCAAATATTCCAACTCTTGCATTTCAACGAAAAAAATCCAAAATAAACTTTGAAAAATCAAGAGAATGTAACTGTAACAATGTAAACCATAACAAAACACTACTGAAATATTCAAACTCTTGCATTTCAACGAAAGAAATCCAAAATGAACTTTAAAAAATCAAGAGAATGTAATTGTGACAAGGTAAACAATAACAAAACACTACTGAAATATTCCAACTCTTGCATTTCAATGAAAGAAATTCAAAATGAACTTTGAAAAATCAAGAGAATGTCACTGTTACAAGGTAAACCACGACAAAAAAAATGAACTTTGAAAAATCAAGAAATTGTTACTCTGACAAGGTAAAACACTAAAAAACACAACTGAGATATTCCAACTCTTGAATTTCAATGAAAGAAATCCTAAATGAACTTTGAAAAATCAAGAGAATGTAATTGTGACAAGGTAAACCATAACAAAAAACTACTGAAATATTCCAACTCTTGCATTTCAAAGAAAGAAACCCAAAATGAACTTTGAAAAATCAAGAGAATTTCAGTGTGATAAGGTAAACCACGACAAAACACTACTGAAATATTCCAACTCTTGCAATTCAACGAAAGAAATCCAAAATTCACTTTGAAAAAAATCATGAGAATGTAAGTGTGACAAGATAAACCACGACAAAACACTACTGAAATATTCCAACTCTTGCATTTCAACGAAAGAAATTCCAAAATGAACTTTGTAAAATCAAGAGAATGTAAGTGTGACAAGGTAAACCACAACAAAACACTACTGAAATATTCCAACTCTTGCATTTCAATGAAACAAATCCAAAATTAACTTTGGAAAATCAAGAGAATGTAAGTGTGACAAGGTAAACCACGACAAAATAATGAACTTTGGAAAGTCAAGAGAATGTAACTGTGACAAGGTAAACCACGAAATAACACTACTGAAATATTCCAACTCTTGCATTTCAACGAAAGAAATCCAAAATGAACTTTGAAAAATCAAGAGAATTTAACTGTGACAATGTAAAACATAACAAAACACTACTGAAATATTCAAACTCTTGCATTTCAACGAAAGAAATCCAAAATGAACTTTGAAAAATCAAGAGAATGTAATTGTGACAAGGTAAACCATAACAAAACACTACTGAAATATTCCAACTCTTGCATTTCAATGAAAAAAACCCAAAATTAACTTTGAAAAATCAAGAGAATGTAAGTGTGACAAGGTAAACCACGACAAAACACTACTGAAATATTCCAACTCTTGCAATTCAACGAAAGAAATCCAAAATTCACTTTGAAAAAAATCATGAGAATGTAAGTGTGACAAGATAAACCACGACAAAACACTACTGAAATATTCCAACTCTTGCATTTCAACGAAAGAAATTCCAAAATGAACTTTGTAAAATCAAGAGAATATAAGTGTGACAATGTAAACCATGGCAAAACACCACTGAAATATTCCAACTCCTGCATTTCAATTAAAGAAACCCAAAATGAACTTTGAAAATTCAAGAGAATTTAAGTGTGACAAGGGAAACCACGACAAAAAAATGAACTTTTAAATATATATAAAATTTTATTAGGACAAGGTAAACCATAACAAAATACTACTGAAATATTCCAAGTCTTGTATTTCAATAAAAGAAATCCAAAATGGACTTTAAAAAATCAATAGAATTTAACTGTGACAACGTAAAACATAACAAAACACAAGTGAAATATTCCAACTCTTGAATTTCAAAGAAAGAAATACAAAATGAACTTTGAAAAATCAAGAGAATGTAATTGTGACAAGGTAAACCATAACAAAACACTACTGAAATATTCCAACTCTTGCATTTCAAAGAAAGAAACCCAAAATGAACTTTGAAAAATCAAGAGAATTTAAGTGTGATAAGGTAAACCACGACAAAACACTACTGAAATAGTCCAACTCTTGCATTTCAACGAAAGAAATCCAAAATGAACTTTGAAAAATCGTGATAATGTAAGTGTGACAAGGTAAACCACGACAAAACACTACTGAAATATTCCAACTCTTGCATTTCAACGAAAGAAATTCAAAATGAATTTTGAAAAATCAATAGAATGTAACTATGATTTTTTTTTTTAAGTATGTTTTATCTCATTCGAAGACATGCAAAAAAAGTTGAAAAATATATCATGTTAAAAAAAGAAAGTAATAAAAAAAATAAAAAAATCGAAAAAAAAATTCGAAAAAAATCGGGGGAGGGGGCCAAAAAGTTGGAGTGGAGGGGCGTGCCCTTCGAGTTTGGGGATAGGGGACCTTTGGGGGTTAATGTCTCTGTTGGTTAGGGTCATTGGTGCTTATGATCCTTGATGGTTCGTACTCACATACACCTTACTACTTGATTTGCAAGAATTTCTAAGGTTTGTTCTGAATTTCATTATTAAAATTATTTTCTTGCCATCTACATCTCTCTTAGTATCAACTTTTTAGCATACTATAACGTTAGACTCTATTTTAAACTGACAACACTGTTCAAAACACCACTTGTGTATTATACAGAACACATCGAAGAAGTAAAGCTATCAATTATTAAAATTCTTTTCTTGCCATCTACATCTCTCTTAGTATCAACTTTCTAGTATACTGTAACGTTAGACTCTATTTTAAACTGACAACACTGTTCAAACGCCATTGAGGTTACCTTAACTGCTAATCACTTTAACCCTTTTTCTCCATCGTCATACGATCCAACTCGCGAATCCCTTATCTCTTTTTGCAAATGTCAATCAAACAGTTCTGATTGTAGTATTCATGAAAACGTGGAGTTGAAGCAAACTTGTATAACAAGCTAGACTTCAGGAACCAGTGGGGAATCCCCGCTCGTACTGCTCGCTTTATGGGTGTTGTCTCAAAAACCAGTCTGGTTGAAAACGTGGAGTTGAAGCAAACTTGTGTAACAAGCTAGACTTCAGGAACCAGTGGGGAATCCCGTCTGGATTCCCCACTGTTGTGTAACAAGCTAGACTTCAGGAACCAGTGGGGAATCCCCGCTCGTACTGCTTGCTTTATGGGTGTTGTCTCAAAAACCAGTCTGGTTGAAAACGTGGAGTTGAAGCAAACCTGTGTAACAAGCTAGACTTCAGGAACCAGTGGGGAATCCCCGCTCGTACTGCTCGCCTTCCCAAATAGCATTGGAAGGAACATAAACCCCACTGTTCCACTGTTATGGGTGTTGTCTCAAAAACCAGTCTGGTTGAAAACGTGGAGTTGAAGCAAACTTGTGTAACAAGCTAGACTTCAGGAACCAGTGGGGAATCCCGTCTGGATTCCCCACTGTTGTGTAACAAGCTAGACTTCAGGAACCAGTGGGGAATCCCCGCTCGTACTGCTTGCTTTATGGGTGTTGTCTCAAAAACCAGTCTGGTTGAAAACGTGGAGTTGAAGCAAACTTTTGTAACAAGCTAGACTTCAGGAACCAGTGGGGAATCCCAGCTCGAACTGCGCGCTTTATGGGTGTTGTCTCAAAAACCAGTCTGGTTGAAAACGTGGAGTTTAAGCAAACTTGTGTAACAAGCTAGACTTCAGGAACCAGTGGGGAATCTCCGCTCGTACTGCTCGCCTTCCCAAATAGCATTGGAAGGACCATAAACCCTTAGAATAGCATAGGAAGGAACATAAGCTCCTAGAATAGCATTGGAAGAAACATAAACCCTTAGAATAGCATAGGAAGGAACATAAACCCTTAGAATAGCACAGGAAGGAACATAAACCAAGCAAATCCATAAGTACATGCTCTGGAAAGGTGCCAAGGAACGTAATCTCCCCAAATAGCACAGGAAGGAACATAGTATGCTAGAAGTATAAGTTAGCACTCTACTGGGGGATAGCTTCCCTCGAATCTCTTTTGACTATTAAAAAGTGAGCTCGAACTTTCAACATCCAATCAAATGAGCCTTCTCTGAAGTTTATACGAGCATCTCTTCCATAAGACCCAAATTTGCCCCCAGGGCATAACTTACAACACCTGCCCCCGGGCCATGGTGGGTTGTGTCAACACCAGAATGTTTGTTATTCGACGTTTGAACTATTTTTAACAAAATAGCTATCTTAAAATTTTTATTGGATGAATTTGGGAAAATAAGGTCTAGGAGGGGGGGAGGTATTTACCCTCCAATATCTTTTACCGCGTAAAAAGTAAACTAAAACTTTCAATTTCCAGCCAAATGAGCCCTCTGAAGTTTATACGACAATGTTGTCTATACAAAAACTTATGTGCCCCCAGGGCATAGCTTACAACCCTTGCCCTGAAGGTTGTGGTGGAGTTGTGATCCTCAAAGACCTAATTTCCAGAACTTAAGACTATGTGTAATAAAATGGCTGTCTCAAAGTTTTGATTGGATGTTTGGGGAACAGGTGGGCTTAAGAGGGGGTTAGTTGTCCTTAAATCACTTTCGACTATTACAAAGGGCACTAGCCCTTTGAATTTACAATCGAATGAGCCTTTTTTGAAGTTTCCACGACACCGCCTTCTATAAAAACCTTATATGCCCCCAGGGTATAACTTACATCCCTTTCCTTGAGGGTTGTGGGGGAGTGTCCTCCTGAAAACATATTTTTGATCTGAAAATCAACTACGCTGAACAAGATGGCTATCTCAAAATTTTATTGTATGTGTTTGGGAGAATGATGGGTGTGGGGGGGCTAGTTGCCCTCCAATCACTTTCGACTATTAAAAAGGGCACTAGCCCTTTGAATTTCTAATGAAATAAGCCTTTCTTGAAGTTTTTAAGACAACGGCTTCTATAAAAACCTTTTATGCCCCTAGGGCATAACTTAAAACCCTTGTCCTGAGGGTTGTGGGGGATTGTCCTCCTCAAAACATATTTTCTAACTGGAAATCTGCTACACAGAACAAAATAGCTTATTCAAAATTTTGATTGGACGTGTTTTGGGGACCGATGGGAGGGGGGGGGGGATAGTTGACACTAATTTGACGAAATAAATTATGTAGTATACAATTTTCATAGGATATCCCA